>NW_003852444.1:1872036-1905214 GCF_000181295.1 Otolemur garnettii | reverse complement strand
AGTCCCAGCTACTTGGGAGGCTGAGGCAGGAACTCGCTTGAGCCCAGGAGTTGGAGGTTGCTGTGAGCTGTGATGCCATGGCACTCTACCCAAGGGGATAGCTTGAGGCTCCGTCTCAAAAAAAAAAAAAAAGAAAGATAGACCAATGACCAACAAACATAAGAAAAAATGTTCAATGTCACTAATCATCAGGGAAATGCAAATTAAAACCTCAAGGATAGACTGGCTTACCCTGTTGGAATGACTAGTATTAAGAAGTCAAAAAGCACTAGATGCTAGCATTGATGCTGAGAGAAAGGAGTGCTTACATATATACTATTGATGGGATTGCCAATTAGTACAACCTCTATGGAAAACAGTATGGCGATTCCTCAAAGAAATAAATTTTGGATGTACCATGTGATCTAGCAGTTCCACTACTGGGTATCTACCTAAGGGAAAATAAGTCATTTTATCACAAAGACATCTGTACTTGAGTATTTATCACAGCACAATTTCACAATTGAAAATATGTAGACCCAAACTAAGTGCCCTCCAATTCATGAATGAATAAAGAAAATGCATATATACACCATTCAGCCAAAGAAAGGAATGAAATATTCTCTTTTGCAGCAACTTAAATGGAATTAGAGATAATTATTTTAAGTGAAATATCTCAGGCATGGAAAAACAAACACCATATGTATTCGCTAATAATTAGGAGCTAAACGATGGGCGCACATTGGCACAAAGAGATATGAAGGACATTGAAAAACAAGGAGGGGAGAGGTCACAAGGGGTAAGTGGTAAAAACTTAACTACAAGGTGAAACTATTGTGGTGACGAGCACACTGTGCAGTAAAAGTCCCAATTTAAGCATCATACAAGGTATCCATTTAACAAAAATATTTGTGAAAAAAACCCAGCCCCAAGACCCCAAACAAACAAAATGATGTGGGTGATATTGCTGTCAGTTTTATAATACTTCTGAGATGATCAACAACTCATGGCAAAGACTTCACACGAAGTCCAGGGTCTCTCAGTTTAATTGATGGTTCCATTCTTAGAAAAGTCATCAAATTGTGCAAAAATTACCTTTTGTTTATATATTAGTGTACTTAAATCCTTGGCTCAGATTTTTTTAGTCATAGGAATGTCTGGCAGGATGCCCAAGGTTCTTGCTGGATGAGGGTAATTCTTTATTGTGTGAGATATATCCTGGCCCCAACCAATAAATACCAATAGTGACTCCAAAGATGGTGGTAATCATAAACACCCACATAAATTTCCCAAATACTTCTCAGGGGGGTGGTACTGTCCTCACTAAAAACCAATAAATTAATGATGATATTTATGTTTTCTTTCCCTCTAGATTTTCTCTATTATTTAATAGAAACAACGCAGCAAGGAGTATCCTTACATATGTTGTGCACACATTAGAACAGTTCCTCAGAGAAAGATAAATCTGCATGTTGTTTTTACTTAGGGACCCTCACACTTAGGTGGGGGTATGGAGTGTGACTCTTTCAGAGGATGGCTCTGTTTCACTTTCTGTCTCTTCTGTAGCCCAGGATCAGAGCAGCTTCTGGTTCACCAGGAAAACCCAGAGCCATGGCCTCCCTTCAGGAAGATCACACTTACCTACTCTTCTCAGGGGAGTGGCTTACTCATGATTTCAACGATCTCACCCTACTCCCCAAGGAGGTCCTTCTCAGCAAGTTCTACTCATCTGAATTTAACCCACAGTTTTCACTGGGAAGTTTAATCATGGGTGGGACAATGATGTGGCCGGGATGCCACTATTTGGACAAATATTGGGTTTAGAATAGGAGCAAAATAATCAGAAACTATTATTTTTAATAGTTTCAATAGGTTCATTGATTAAGGAGCTATATTAACCATGCATATTTAAAATTGTCAATAGCTTAAAGGCATTTTTTTTTTTTTTTTTTGGTAGAGACAGAGTCTCACTTTATCCTCCTTGGTAGAGTGCTGTGGTGTCACACAGCTCACAGCAACCTCCAACTCGTGGGCTTAGGCAATTCTCTTGCCTCAGCCTCCCAAGTAGCTGGGACGACAGGTGCCCTCCATAACACCCAGCTATTTTGAAGGCATTTTTTGAGAGGTGACAAAGTTAGACTTTGTCCCAGAGAGACTAATGGAAAGGAAAGAGGGAAGTTTGACTTAGACAATGCGAAAGAAAGAGTCCTGGAATCTCAGGCTGGCAGGGACCTTTAAAGATATTTATTTAGCTAAGGATCTTTGATACTCCATGAATGAAGACCCCCCATTAGGAAGACATAGATGAATCAGGATGCTGCTGAATGTTCTGAAAGAGAGAAGGAGGATTCCAAAACATTAAAAAGATGCTTTTTGGCTCAGCACCTGTGGCTAAGGTGCCAGCCATGTACACCTAAGGTGGCAGGTTCGAGTCCAGCCAGGACCCGCCAAACAACAATGTCGGCTGCAACCAGAAAATAGCCGGGTGTTGTGGTGGGTGCCTGTGGTCCCAGCTACTTGGGAGGCTGAGGCAGGAGACTCTCTTGAGCCCAGGAGTTGGAGGTTGCTGTGAGCTGAGATGCCACAGCACTCTACCCAGGGTGACAGCTTGAGGCTCTGTCTCAAAAAAAAAAAAAAAAGATGCTTTTATAAGATTTGAGATCTGTGAATAAGAAATATAACAGACAATTAAAAATGACTTTGGAATGGAAATGTGGGAAAATTTCCCTTCAGAAGAGGAAAACATTAGACACATACCTTTATGGGGCTTGCATTTTGTTTCTTTTGCTTTGCATCTATTATCTTTCCTGTGTTGTGCTGTTTTATTTAATAAAAAAAAAATTGGGCTTAAAAATACATATCTTACCCCACACATGTTTATATATATTGCCTCACCAAATCTAACCAATCTTGCCAAGTATTCACTATTGCATTTGTACACATCAAGGCTGAAAAAGAGGGAGACACTTATCTTAGGTTACATGTTGAAAAAGTGGCAAAATACAACTCAGGTCCAAGTCTTCTGAATCTAAATGATGTGTATTTTGCAACAAACCAACACTAAGTTAATCTAAACTTGTTCAATACTGTGATGACCTTTTTATTTTCGTAGCTGTCTTTGGAATGTCACCCCATTTGCTGATAATTTCTGATGTTCACTTGCTTGTGGGTATTTACTGAGGTGGGTATTTACCCGCCCACCTGGTGGTGAATAAGACATTTTATAGGAAGAGAAAACACTGGGAATTGAGAAAACACTTGATAGTCATTTAAAGCAGAAATTTTGGTTTAGAAATTTGAGATTTAACCAGTGAGAAATGGCAAGGAGACAAAGCTGGTTTCTTTTGGCTCCATCACTATGGAAAATAAATACTGTGGAGCAGCGCGGTTCAGAGCAAAGGTAGAGTTGCAGTATCCTCACTGTATTTTTCTGAGAAAAAAAATAATCCACAGAGGCATAGACAGCAAATCTAATAATACAGAGCAAAATCTGGAGCTCATATGGTATTCTTAAATAAGATTAAATAAAAATATAAGAGATGCAAATGTGTTTAGTAGAATGCCAGCTACAAGCTTTTTAATTAATGTAAGTTTCAGATTGTGTATTTCTTTTCTAGAACTACTTAAGACCTTCTGACTTAATTTTTTTTTCTACTCTTACTTTTGTTCCCATTGTCTGATGGAGGAAAAGCTACACCATCCTCCAACCTACCTACCTACCTGCCAGCCAGTGTCCATCTCCTTTCTGTTCTGCACTTCACCTCCCCAGAGCTCCTGCAGCCACTCTGAAATCCCTCCCTAGGTTTACACAGTTGAGGCTCTTCTATGTCCTTAACTTCTGCACATGCAGACAAATAAAAAGATAGGGATTTTCAGCAGAGACTATCAGGAGCTATAAGATTGAGGATGCTTTTATTTTTTGGAAAAAACCCTTCTTCTCCTTTGAGTTTAAGTGGAAATGTGTGAGTTTCCCATCATTTTGGGAGGTTAGGAGATGCCTCTTAATTTGGCTCTTTATTTAATCCCCACACCCCATGCCTGGCACTGTCTTCCCATGAAGAGTGGCATGTAGGTGACCACATTCTGGCCTTGTCCTAAGAAGCAGTATTTCATAATCTGCCACCATCAATATTCCCCTCATCCCTCTTGGCCCCAGGAAGGGCTGGGATGGATGAATTTAGAGTGGAGGGGCTTGGCGCCTGTGGCTCAAGCAGCTAAGGTGCCAGCCACATACACCTAAGGTGGCGGGTTTGAATCCCCAGTCCGAGCCCGCCAAACAACAATGAAGGCTGCAACCAAAAAATGGCCAGGCATTGTGGCGGGCGCCTGTAGTCCCAGCTACTTGGGAGGCTGAGGCAGGAGACTCGCTTGAGCTCAGGAGTTGGAGGTTGCTGTGAGCTGTGATGCCATGGCACTCTACCCAGAGGGACAGCTTGAGGCTCTGTCTCAAAAAAAAAAAAAAAATTTAGAGTGGAGGATATTTGAGGATGGGAGAGGGAGTGGAGAGGAAAAAAAAATTAAGAAATCAAGAAAAAAAAATCATCATTTGGAAAATGGAAACATTGGATTATAATTTTTTTTAGCAAGATGATTAAGCCATTTTAGAAACATGACTCATGTTGACTTCTGCCCTTTCTTCCTCCAAAGGATTATGAAAAACACATTCTTGGAAAATTTTAATAAAATTATGAGTAATATTAGATCATTGTAATTCCTGCTTACAGAGGATAGTAGTCCAATATTTAATTGCAAGAGGAAAATGAATCCTTGCTTATCAGAGGCACTGCCATTTACAAAACCAAAGAAGCATAATTTGGCTATTTTTGCTTGTAGTCCTCTTCTTCATTTCATTTTTTCGTTTTTTCATTTTTCATTTCATTTTTCATTTTTTCTTAAGTGATTTTATCAAAGTGATACATGCATTTCATTTAAAGAGCCAAGTATTGCTACCAGGTTTGTCTTGAAAAACAGAATCTTGCTCCCAGCCTTTTACAATTCCTCTTTCTCAAGCCAACTATTTTCATCTCTGGTAGCTGAGTGGTGTGTGTGCATGTGTGTGTGTTTATGGCTTTGTCCCTAAATAATACGCTTGTATTGTTACTTCTGACTTAGCTGTCTCTGGTATACTTTCCACTATGGAACATGATTCCTAAGTTTTTGTCAACCCTTGTCTCCCCAGAAAACCCTCTTTATGCCCCCTTTTCAATTAGTTTTATTATAATGTTGGTTAAATCAATTTTCAGTGTTTTGCAGATGTTATTCATGGTAAAACCATGTGTTAAGCTGCAATCATTCCAGACCAAAATAATAATAATAATGATCATTTTATTATGACTTTAGAATTCAGACCCCCCAAAACCCAAACACTGCAATTTCCTTTTCTTTCCTGTTAATGATCATTTTATTATAACTTTAGAATTCAGACCCCCCAAAACCCAAACACTGCAATTTCCTTTTCTTTCCTGTGCATATGTTTGTTTTCTGTCACCTTGACAACAACTTCCCTTATTTTATATGATTTTGTTGCTCTCAAGCCCTTCATTGGTATTCTAAAATTTCTTTTGCTTGAGAAACTCTCCTGTAGTCTCTTGTCCTGCCCTAGGCTGAGCTTGTCCTTGTGTCTGATGTGCCTCCCTCCATCCTGAGATCTTCCTCTGTGATCACCCTGGTGGCTTCCTCTGCTTCGCCTTCATCTTAGAGCTCATACCTGTCATCTGTATCCGTGTCTTCCTTTATTACAGCATTCTCTCTAGCTGTGGAGAGGCATATTCTCCAGTGGCTCCCAGGAAAAGAGGACATAGAACATAGAAAATTAACCTTATTTTTGGATACTCTGCTTGACTGAAAAGTCTTTATTTTGCCTTTACACTTGACCATCCAGATAGAGAATTTTAGGTTAGAGATAATTTCTATTCAGCATATTGAAGGCATTCATCCATTGCCTTCTAGCTTCCAAATTTCCTTTCAAAATGTCTAAAATCATTCCAATTCTTAATGTTTCAAATTTAGTGTCATCCTCTTTCCTTTTTTTCCTCTCTAAAAGCTTGTAAGGTCTTTTCTTCATGCTCGGTATTCTAAAATTTTATGATATGGGCCAGAAACTAGGCGAGCATTTTTAGTAGGAAAACTCATGTCCTCTGGTTCTGGGAACTTTTCTTCAATTATTTTGTTAATGGTTTTCTGCACTCCATTTATTACTTCCATCATACTAGAACTCCTATTATCTGGATATTGAATATCCCAGACTGGCATCCTCCTTTATTTTTCACTTAAGTTTTTTTCTTTGTCTCTATTTTCTACGATATTTCCTAGCTTTTTATCTTCCAGCTCTTCCATTGAGTTTCTAATGTTAGATATCATCTTTTTAGTTTCCAAGAACTCTTTTAAAGATTTTGAATGTAACCTTTTAACAGAATCCTGTTAGTTTATGTTTTTATTATATTCTCTTAACTTTGAAAATATTGATATTATTTCGAGAAAAGCTACTTCTCCTTGAATTGTTTTTCCCTCCAAGTAGCGATTTGTTTTGGTCTGATCATACATGTCAGTTGCTATTCTCAGATGTCTCAAGATTCTTGTTGTCTCCTGTTGAGAAAGAGATTGAAGAACTGATTAGAAATTCTAAAGTCATAATGGGACTTGTTAACCACGGGCTTTACTGTAGAGTGATTGACTGGGCCAATTACTTAAAGAACTTCTGATATGACCGTTTTTTTTTTTTTTTTGGGACAGAGTCTTACTCTGTCACCGGTACCATAGCATCATTGCTTATAGCAACCTCAAACTTCAGGGCTTGAGCAATCCTTATTCCTCAGTCTCCTGAGCAGCTAGCGCTACAGGAGTACGGCGCTACACTCAGCTAGTTTTTCTGTATTAAATAGAGATGTGGTCTCACTCTTGCTCAGGCTGGTCTTGTACTCCTGAGCACAGGTGATCTGCCCATCTTGTCATCCCAGAGTGCTAGGATTATAGGCATGAGCCACCACATAGGCCTAATATCACGGTCTGTAGTTGTTTCTTTTTAGAATGCTTAGATTCTTGAAAAAGACTATATTCGTCTCCTGCCTGGAGGGTGAAGACTTTGGTGCCAGCGTTCTAAAAGCCAGATGAAAGAAAATCATTTGCTCATCTAATTTGCCTGCTTTCCCTGTCTCGACTGTTTGATACACATCCATTGTGGGGAATATACCTCAGTTGTTTTCTAGGGTGGAGGAGTGATGGTTGTATACAAAAGGGGAAGGTGATTTAGGAATCTGAATCTTAAACTGATTTTTAGCTCATTTTTCTCTGGAGACATCTGGTACTGCAAATCCTGAGTAAAAGCCAGCTTTGTTCTTGACTTCTCCTTAGGTAGGACTCAGTTTTCTCAGAGCTGCATTGTCTTATTTTACTCTTCCATCTACTTTCCAGATTCCTAAATGTGTTTTGTTTTCTTGTCTTCTCTGTTATTATGGACTTAAGCCTTAAAGATAATTTAAAAAATTCTTTTACAGTTAATTTAGAAGAGTTTTGGGAAGAGAGCGAAAGAAGATGCATTGATGTGATCTGTCCTTATGTCTCCTGTGAACTTTTGATCTGAGACAGTTGCTAATTGTTTCTTGCACTGGAGACCTATTTTTAACTGCATTCTCATGTAGAAGCTCTGTATATAGAATAGACATAAGCAGAAGTGCTGTATTTGAAGAGGGAGTAAGGGTTTGTAGTACTATTTTCTCAGTTTTCTTCCTACCTTTCCTTTCCCTACTATAAGAAATCCCTGGAAAGCATGGTTTATAAACCAGTGATTGGGAAGTTGTTGGACACAGCTTATCCCTCTTGTAGATGGCAGACAGTGAGTGAAATTTATGGTGTCAGAAAAAGAGCATTGATTTAATCCTTTATCGATTAATTATGTTGTTTCTAATTGCTCAGATGGAGTAAGACTAAGAGAAAGAACTATTCTAAAAATTTTTTTTTTAGTTAGAATAAAATTTAACTCAACTTCCTTGCAGGCTAATTTTATAATTGTAAAACTAAGATTAAAATGCTATTTTGTATTCAAAAGGCAAGTGTGTAGATTTACCTGAATGTCAGACATTTAACTGTGCTTTCACATTTTGGTAATGTGGAGATATTGGAATTCCGGAATTCCTAATTTATTTTTGCAAAGTTAATTTCTTTTATATTGGATAGCTATTGTTTATCATAACTGTCTTGCCTAAATGTAAATGTGTGAGGAGGTCTGTGGGACCAGAAAAAACATTTAGAGCTTATTCTATGGGGAAGTCATAATTGAATTTGTGCATGGTATAGCTTAACATGTATGTGCAGTGTAGCCATCAAGAACATTATTTTCTTCCTCCTCTACTTTTCCCTGGCACAGGCCATTAGTTACCTGATGAAGTTATGGAAAATCTGGAAGTATTTTAGCACCACAGGTCACTGAAAAGTCCAGTGGGTACCAAGAGTGACAAACTCGGTCAAATAAAATATATTTATAGGTCTCTAGATAGACCCATACATTCTTGAATGCAATAAGAAAAATAAAAAAAAAAACTCATATTAAACAACAGAAATCAAAGGCCATTTGACTAGCGTAGTGGACTAAAGTGAAGGAAATAGGAGAAGCCCTTTCTAGAATCTTCCACTTATAATCCAGCCTCCTGCTGAACATTAGTAACATTGCACAGAGGCCTCAGGCGTCATCCTAAAACACAATATTGCTAATCATGCTACAGAAGAGAATTCATCAGTTTCATTCATAGGCATCAGACACCTTTAGAAAAGAAAAACGTGAACCAAACTCTTGTGCAAAGCATGTAGCATTTTGATTGCTATTTCATAATTGAAGAGCTCTTGAAGACAACTAAAATCATTATCCTGCATGTGGCCTCTGTTGGAGGCAGATGATGAATGTGACACAGGACCTCTCTAAAACATATCTAGTGAAGTATTGTTAAAAAATGGATAAATGGGTGTTTGGGGGGAAATGTACTTGTTTAAACTTCTTATAGAAGAGTATTGAAATAGAAGAAAACATTCCCTCTGAAGTGCTGTAGAACTGTAGAAAAGGAAAAGTTCCAGCGAAGACTGGTTCTGGGAATGTGCTTGCTTTGGTGACTGTGCAAGGAACATGAAGGGTACTCGTGAACACACAATGCCTACTGAGTCACATGTGGCCACAACAGGGCGTGTGTACCATGGCCTCGACTTGCTTCTTGATGACATCATGATGCTGGGTTCTTGCCAGAGGATTTTGAGAAGAGCCAAAAGGTTGTGAAACATGCCGAAGCCTCTCATCACTGGTGTCTTCAAGAAGAAACCAAAGGAAAACATGTAAAGAATTGAATGGAGACACTGATGCTGTGTGTTGCAAAACAGTTGATCACACTGGATTAACTTTAGTTTGGTAATCTTTGGAGAGTATACTGAAACCAAAATGCTCTTCAGGCGAACGGTACATTGGAGGGTCAGCTGAACTTCTCTATTTTTTTTCCAAGTCTGCTCTATAAATGTTTGTCCTTATTTTTATTTCTCTTTAATCTTTCTCTTATAGACCTCTCACCTGCAGAATCTTGAATGAGACCACAGAGAGAGTGAGCAGCAAGGCCGGTTTTTTTGTGTTTCGTCTTGGGGGAGGACCCTGATTCCAGGATGTTAGACAAACACAGAGGGGATCCCCTTCCCTGTTGGTCCACACATTCCTCTTTGTTCCACCCTCCTCCTTTCTCTTCCTGCTCACCTTTTGTTTTTTCTTTTTTTATATTCTTAGGCATTCTTTCTTTTCATGGGACCTTTTCCCAGAGCCTCATGAGCTTGGGGTGGCTAATCTGAACAAGCTCCTCAAATCACATGGTTTAGTGGCAAATGTCACTTGTTTTAAACATCATCTGGGACTTTTTCAATGTTCTCAGTTCCTGGCATACTGCCTGGCTTACTGTCTTCTACTGTGTGAAGATCTCCTTCTCCCACCCCACCTTCTTCTGGCTGAAGTGGAGGGTCTCTCGGTCAGTGCCCAGGCTGATGCTGGGCTCCCTGATCATCTGCGGCCTCACGGTCATCTCCTCAATGGTTGGGAATCTAATGGTGGCTCAGATGATGGCCTCGCTGAATTCCTGTGGGAACAGCACCTTGACTTACAAAATAGAGATGTTTGGGTACAGCTATTTTATGCCTCATGAAAAGATTATATTGTCCGTTCCGTTCCTCCTGTTCCTGACGTCCACCATCCTGCTCATGTTCTCACTGTGCCGGCACTTGATGTAGTGTGTGAAATCACTTTATGAACAGCAAGGCATTTTAACAGGTCCTAAGTATTGTTACAGGACAGGGCTCCCTCCCTGTGGGCCAGCTGTGTCCAGAGCTGCTCTTGTCACCCCACCACTGAAAACTGGAGTATGGAATCGCCCTTTGTCTTGGACCTTCCAAAGCCTTGTGAGCCTGCGGCACCTGAGTCCGAAGCCTCATCTGCAAGGCCTTTCTCAGCTTGGGGTTGTTGAGCACCGGGATAGTGGAGTGCAGAGAGATGCCTGCATAGATGGCCACTTCCCAGCCCCAGTGCCAGTAATTAGTGAAGGTTTTAATATCCACGAAAGCAATGTTCAAGGACAGGAAATACATGACATAGAAGATGAAGAAGAAGGCAAGTGACTTCAGAGCCATGGTGTGGGCCCGGGTGCTGGGGTCATGGGGGCCGAGACCACGGTCCTGCATCCGCCCCAAGTGCCGGCACAGTGAGAACATGAGCAGGATGGTGGACGTCAGGAACAGGAGGAACGGAACGGACAATATAATCTTTTCATGAGGCATAAAATGCTGTACCCAAACATCTCTATTTTGAAAGTCAGGGTGCTGTTCCCACAGGAATTCAACGAGGCCATCATCTGAGCCACCATTAGATTCCCAACCATTGAGGAGATGACCGTGAGGCCGCAGATGATCAGGGAGCCCAGCATCAGCCTGGGCACTGACCGAGAGACCCTCCACTTCAGCCAGAAGAAGGTGGGGTGGGAGAAGGAGGAGATCTTCACACAGTAGAAGACAGCAAGCCAGGCAGTATGCCAGGAACTGAGAACATTGAAAAAGTCCCAGATGATGTTAAAGAACAAGTGACATTTGCAACAAAAATCACTGCTGCCCAGGGCTTTAAAACCAACATTTTTTTCTCTATCTTTTTTTTTTTTTCTCCTTAGGACTTATGTAATCCCTCATTTCCTCAGAACCTTCTTCAGACCTGGTTAGTTTTGGTCTGTCAAATACATTGGACCTACGGTGTTGATGGATAACAAATTTGATGTTACCCTGGGCTCCATGGCTCCCACCTATAATCCCAGCACTCTGGGAGCTGAAGTAAGTGGACTACCTGACCTCAGGAGTTCAAGACCAGCTAGAGCTAGAGCGAGACCCCCATCTCTAAAAATAGCTGAGCATTGTGTCTGGCACCTGTAGTCCCAGCAACTTGGGAGGCTTGGCAAGATAATCAGTTGAATTGAAGAGTCTAAGGTTGCTATGAGCTATGATGCCATGACACTCTATCAGGGCGACAAAGTGAGACTCTGTCTCAGAAACAAAACAAAACAAAACAAAACACCCCGTCACCCCCTAAATTTGATGTTAACACATCAGAGAAATTCATATTTTAGCTGGTGACTCAATGAACTCCAGTATGGAAGGTGGCAGTGCAGTACACAATGTGAGAGGTCCGTGGTTAGGGAGTCTTTCTTGATGTTTTCAGGCTTCATGTATATAGTTGATTTCCTATTCCACTCTTCAGGAGTCTGGACTTAGTGCAGGATACAGAGGCTACTGAATAAAATGTTATCCTGGGACGTGAAGGATCAGGGAAAGTTTTTGGTTCAGGGAGACAAATATGAGTAACAGCCGATTTTGATGATAATTCGGGAAAGAAGTAGTATAGCTAAGAAATAATGTGCAAAATGTGAGTTTTTTCAGTCACCCCCGGAGCCCTTGTCTGTTAACATTTCCCTGCAGATGCCCTGATAAAGCATAGGCAAATACAGGTTATGCAAATAGAAACAGGGTGTCACTGAGCTGGCAGCGATTTGCATGCCAAGGGAGATTGCAGAAATCATCTTTGCGGGGACACTGGGAGAGTAGGGTGTTTGCTGGTCACTGGGCTTTTGCATGAATCCAGGGAGAGGGGATTGGGTGTCTCTGGTCTCATTTGGGTGGTTTTCTGCTTGGGAGTGTCCCAGCCCTTTGGACTAGGAGCTGAGTCTTAGGAGAACCTGCCTTGAGAAGATGTCCTTCTTCACGTCCATCTTTCTGGTCATTTTTTGCCTGGAGTCACTGGCTGCAATGCTGCAGAATGGCTTCATAGTCACTGTGCTGGGCAGGGAGTGGATACGAGGCCAGAAGCTGCCTGCAGGTGACATGATTGTGGCCTGCATTGCTACCTCCCGGTTGGGCCTACATGGAGTAGCCTTGCTGAACGGCCTTCTGGGTAGCATTAATTTTTGTTGCAAGTGTTACTTGTTCTTTAACATCATCTGGGACTTTTTCAATGTTCTCAGTTTCTGGCATACTGCCTGGCTTGCTGTCTTCTACTGTGTGAAGATCTCCTCCTTCTCCCACCCCACCTTCTTCTGGCTGAAGTGGAGGGTCTCTCGGTCAGTGCCCAGGCTGATGCTGGGCTCCCTGATCATCTGCGGCCTCACGGTCATCTCCTCAATGGTTGGGAATCTAATGGTGGCTCAGATGATGGCCTCGCTGAATTCCTGTGGGAACAGCACCTTGACTTACAAAATAGAGATGTTTAAGAACAGCTATTTTATGCCTCATGAAAAGATTATATTATATTGTCCGTTCCGTTCCTCCTGTTCCTGACGTCCACCATCCTGCTCATGTTCTCACTGTGCCGGCACTTGGGGCGGATGCAGGACCGTGGTCTCGGCCCCCGTGACCCCAGCACCCAGGCCCACACCGTGGCTCTGAAGTCACTTGCCTTCTTCTTCATCTTCTATGTCATGTATTTCCTGTCCTTGAACATTGCTATCATGGAAATTAAAACCTTCACTAATTACTGGCACTGGGGCTGGGAAGTGGCCATCTATGCAGGCATCTCTCTGCACTCCACCATCCTGGTGCTCAACAGCCCCAAGCTGAGAAAGGCCTTGCAGATGAGGCTTCGGACTCAGGTGCCGCAGGCTCACAAGGCTTTGGAAGGCCCAGGACAAAGGGCGATTCCATGCTCCAGTTTTCAGTGCTGACAGCCACGACTGGGATGAATGATCCCATGAGTGGCAAGAATGCACAAGATTTGAGGACTGTCTTTTTCTTTTCACTTTTTGCATTCCTTCCCACTAATTCTTTGTGTATCCCGTCTTTTGCTGCCGGTAATCCCTAGTCTATGAGTCCCAAATCACCATGACCTTAGCTGTAGGCCTCCTTTCTTTGTAGGCCCCTTTGGATAAGCAACCCTACCATATTCTCCAGGCATCCTTTTGGTCTTTGCTCCATTCATGGGGACCTGTCATTGTTGTCAGTTGTCTCTGTGGGTAAACTGAAGTTTGTTTGTGAGTAGTGGCATAGATTGTCCAGCACCACACAGCTTGTGACACCAGCTTCCCTCCTGTTCTGTGGCTCTGCTCTCAGCTCAGTCTCTCCATTGTCAGCCTCTTCCACCCCTTCCCTTCTGCCTCGCCCTTCGGCCCCTGCAGCTTCCCTCTTTCCTTTCTCTGCCTATCTTTGTCATTACCTCTTCTGTGTCCTGCTTTAGACTAATCCCGCCCGGGAGCTCTTTCAGCTTGATTCCACAGGAGGCTGGGACACACATGAGTTTTGCGCTGTAACAGGTCTCACGACTTCATGTGTTCACTGGGTATTAAAGGGAAAGGACCTGTCTGATGTGGAAATGCTTTTAGGTTTTGGCCCAGAGAGGACAGATGGAAAACAAAAGAAATTCTCTACACTTCCTAATTTTGATAATCCTCGTCTTCCTGCTCCTGCACCCAGGAGGAGGATTTTGCCTGCTGCTTGCCTTGGGTGGTAATATTCAAATTGGGGTGTTTGCATCCCAGGGCTTATGCAAGATGGACCACTAGGTGTGGGAAGAAAAATGTGACAACTTCAGTTTCCTTTTTACTTTTTTATATCCTCCTTTCAATTCCTATTTTTTGTATATTTTATGATGTACATAATGTATTTGTAAAGGACGCACACCTAAATAAAATAAATTTGCATATGGTAAAGCCTCGGTTATCTTAGGTTGTTATAATAGAATGTTATAGATTGGGCGATTTAATAACAGACATTTATTTCTCACAGTTCAGGAACCTGAAGCTGAGGGTAGCAACGTGACTGGGTTCTGGAGAGAATTCTCTGTCAGGCTGTAGACAGACACCTTCTTGCTGGTGAAGAGAGATTATCTGTCTTGTGTTTCTTCCTTTTATTCCTGAAAACTCCACTTTCATGTCGTGATTACCTCCCCCAAACCTCATTTCTAAATACTATCACACTGGAGATTTGTTTTGGGAGGATGCAAATATTCAGTCCATAGCAGGCAGGCTGCATGGTCATATGTTTTTTCCAATTTCATTTTGCTGTGAGGATACATACCATTTGGTCACATAGTTTGCTTTCATGTGGATAAAGTCAGAGTTATAGGTGTCCTCTTGTCCTAGACAATGCACAATGTACCTGTGCAGTATACCTCCTGGGTGGGAATTTACTCCTCCTCTCCGCCCCCCTTCCTTAAATTTCATATGTTTTGCTTCCACACGAACTTATAGGTGTTGAGCAACTAGTTCCAATTTAGTATTGGGTACATGTGGTGTTTATTTTTTCATTCTTGTGCTACTTCAATTAGGAGCAAGCTCTCCAAATCCATCCAGGATGTCCCAAAAGATCCAGATCTCCACTTTTTTTATGGCTGACTAATATTTCATGGTATACATATAGCACATTTTATTAATCCACTTATGTATCGATGGGCATTTGGGTTGATTTCACATCTTTACAATTGTGAATTGTGCTGCTAAAAACATTTCAGTGCAGTTGTCTTTATGATAAAATGTCTTTTTTCCTGGGGGCAAATACCTAGCAGTGGGATTTCTGGATCAAATGGTAGGTATAATTTTACTTCTTTGAGGAGTCTCCCTACTACTTTCCATAGATACTGTACTAATTTGCAGTCTCACCAACAGCGTATTAGTGTCCTTTCCCACATTCACACCAGCATCTGTTACTTTGTGACTTTTTGATGTGGGCCATTCTCACTGGGGTTAGGTGGTATCTCAGTGTGGTTTTGATTTGCATTTCCCTAATAATTAGAGATGATGAGCACTTTTTTATGTGTTTGTTGTTCATTAGTCTTTCTTCATAAGAAAAGTTTCTGTTCATAGCTCTTGCCCAATTTTTAATGGGTTGTTTGATTTGCTTGAGTTCTTTATAGATAATGGTTATCAGCCCTTTTGTTGGATGTATTCCATGCAAATATCTTCTCCCATATTGTAGGTTGTTTATTTGCTGGTCATATATATATATATATTTTTACTGACAAAGTTTACTATAAAAAATCTGGAGACCATTAGACTAGAAAAGATTGGGAAAAACACTAGACATGGTTAAGAGAAATTTACGTTTGAACTAGTCAAAATAGGAGTAATAAAAGCAGGATGGAACAGAGGTTACAGAGATTTCTCAAATAAATAACTGCACTTATGGTAAATTGGCCAACCATCCTGGGACACTGAGGCTCCTAAAGCTTATGTTACAATGATAGCTGGAGGCCAAACTATGGCACGACAAGAGAGGGGAATGGAGATGAGACAACAGGGTGAGGAGTTTTTTCTCTTGAAGGAAGACAATTATGGCTTTAAATGAGGATAGTATCAAGTTTCTGGTGAGGAACACACAGATTTTCCCAGAAAGAGAGAGGGTAAGGCAGGATAGAGGAACCTGTGGGAAGCTCAAACTATGGCTAGACTTTAAAGTAATTTACAGACCCCCTAAAGTCCAGCAGTGAATGATCATGCCCAGAGAACATGTCCGTGTATTAGTCTCATCAGCAATCACAAGGAATGGTTTTTTCCTTTTTTTTTTGCAGTCTCATTAGTGAGCTAATGACTTTCTCCAGGCAGTACAATAACAAAGTAGGAGAACTGAGCCCTGGGCGTCAAGCCACCAGAGAATTGGGTGGAGGCAGTGAGGGCAGGAGTGTCTCTTATATCTCTCTACTCAACTGCGAAGGCACCTAGAAAACTGCCTTTCCTTTGGACCAAGCTCCAGAACTTTACTGAAGTCTTTGGGCAGGTAGGGGATGGAGCTGCAACTCATGTTTTGCCATGTTTTCGCAGCCTTTTTAGTTATGCCAAATCTATTGGGCTTATCTTGGGAGTTCTCAACCTCCCAAGGAGGTTGATGTTCTTAACCTCCTCTCCTAAACTCCAGCTGGTAAGAGCCTCCAAACACTTGGTGGTTCCATTTTGATTAAAGATAAAATCCAGTATCTCATTCTAACATTCAAAACTTTCTATGATCTCTCTTCAACCTAACTTTTCAGCCTAATACACCAGCATTTCACGTGGATCATCCGCTGTGGCCAAACTTACTCTGGACTAAATCACATTTTCTCTTTTACTGATGTTTTGTCTTCTTACTGCCGACATACAGATAGTGCATTTGTTTCACCATAATGATGGGATTGCTACTACTGCTGTTGCTGCACTATTCTGAGAATTTTGGGGATGAGAATAAGATAATACATAACATTTAGAACACTGCCTGGGAGTCAGTCCTTTATTAATCCTTTGAGAAGAGTACTGAGTTGAAGATTCTCCATATAGAGCAGTGGTTCTCAACCTGTGGGTTGCAACCCACAGGAACTGTATTAAAGGGCTGCGACATTAGGAAGGTTGAGAACAAGTGATATAGAGAATCTACTCAAAATTCCTCTCTTACCATCCTTGTAATTACATTTATAAAGACTAGCTATGAAAATTAAAAAAAAAATCCTCAGAGTTGGCTTCTACCCAGGAAGATAAATCTTCATATTAGAAAGCAAAATGAAACAAACAAAAAGATCACTGTAAAACACATTGCAGATTATGATACAAATGATTATTCACTCTTTTGAATTAACTTAATCTGCATAGAGTATAAGCTCAGTAAATGTTAGTGGTTTATGGTTAGTGTCTGAAAGCACTTTGAGGGTGGATATCCAGTCTATTGCTATAGCCCCGGTGCTTTCATAGGGTTATAATGACATACGGGTTATGCTTGATAAATTATTGTTAAATGAATTGAAGGTTAAATGCACATCTTTCTCATCTTATGAGATATTGAAGGTGTAGAACATGGAGGGAAAAACATACGAATTTTCCCTAGGTGGGGAAGTTTGTGGCTGGCAAATCTCCAGATATGTGACCCCAAAGTTTGCCCCATTTTTCCAAGTTCTGTAGGAAACAGACTGTCAGCCAGAGGAATAAGGCCTAGAAAGAGAGAAGCTGGAAACTCTATCTCCTGGAAATTTGCATCTTCACAGAAAGGCAGAGCGAATGAGTTACCTTAATTCACCTTCTTCCCTTTATGCAGGAGCATGGTGTGCACTATAATTGGCCTCTGTGTTGCAGAAACAATTCCACCTGGAGGTGGACTGGAAATTGGGAAGATATGCTTAGTTTTCTGTTTCCTTTTTCCTCTTTGTGGTGGTCCTGTGCATTGGAATTGGTAGGTTCTGGTGAAGACCCAGAGCTGAGCGTACTATTAAAAACTCCCTCCCTCAGGTTACCTGATTCTGATCCCTCAGTATTCAACTCAGAACAATTTCTGCTTGCTGTCTCCCTGTGACACATTTACCTACTTACACACACCTGGGTGTTGATTGCTGATTTTTTTTTCGATGCTTTGAAGCTTATTCCTGTGGAGAATGTACTCTTTCCTTACTCTACCCTTCCCTGGTTAATGTGGATGGGCCAGTGTTTGGTGCCCTGGACTTGTATTGCATCTCTGGTGCGCTCTTGAATTCTGTTTGGACTACTTGTCACTCCATGGATAGAATGGAATGGAAGATAGTCAATAATAATATTTTGTATTCTTAAAATATTATAAGAAATTACATGTTCTCACAAGAGTGATAACTATGAGAAGTAATATACAGTATATTAACTTATGTTAATTAGCTTGATTTAGCCATTCTATGATATATACATGTTAAAACATCATGTTGCACAGAATAAACATGATATATCTGTAATTTAAAAAATATGAAAATTAATAAGCTTAAAAAATTAGGGATTTCTTGTGAATATATACTGAACCAGTATCCCAAGAATAGGTGATATTCATTCTTTTCAAGCACAGGAAAAGCATTAGCACAATAAGATCATATTCTTGGTAATGAGATCACACATATCATCAAGTCTTGGTAAGGGAAAAATACAAGCAATTTCTAATACAATGCATTATAACTGAAAATGTAAACTTTTAAAACATGACATATTTTTTTTTTTTTTTTTGAGACAGAGCCTCAAGCTGTCCCCCTGGGCAGAGTGCCGTGGCATCACAGCTCACAGCAACCTCCAACTCCTGGGCTCAAGCGAGTCTCCTGCCTCTGCCTCCCAAGTAGCTGGGACCACAGGCGCCCGCCACACCGCCCGGCTATTTTTTGGTTGCGGCCGTCATTGTTGTTTGGCGGGTCCGGGCTGGGGACTCGAACCCGCCACCTTAGGTGTACGTGGCTGGCGCCTTAGCCTGTTGAGCTATAGGCGCCGAGCCAAAACATGACATATTTAATCTTAAAATAGCTTAGTCCCATGGAAATTGTATAGTTTATAAATATCTTTTCTCATTGTTTTTTATTTATTTTTAATTCAGATTAATATGAAGGTACAAATGATTAGGTTGCATTGTTTGTGTTTTTAAGGTAAAGTTCAAGTTGTAGTTGAAGCAGTTGTGCCCTTCATCCTGTGGGTGTGTGGTACATCCTCACAATGTGTCCATAGGTAAGAACTTACTAATCCCCCTCCTCTCCTTTTCTCTTTCCCTCCTCCCTCCTCTCACATGCAGAGATTAATTTCTAAAGTGCTTTCATGTATTTTTTATTATACTTATTTGTTATCCTTTTTTTTAATATATGAAGAAAGAGGGGTTCAGAGAGGTTAAATGACTACCTAAAGATTCCTAGTTAGTGGTAGTGACAAGACTTAAAGTCTCCAGCTAAAGGTGAAGATGATGGGGGTGTAGGATGTGCTGCTAACTATGGAGAGATCCCCAGGCCTGGAGTCAGTGTGGGTCTTGGTCTTTCCTCTGTGTAACCGTGACTGCCGGTGGGAGTCTTAATCCATAACTTGGGACTTCATTTCTTTCTTCTATAAGACTATGTTTAATGTCTTCTTTCAGCCTACAAACTGATATTCTAAGATAATCCTGTGAATTAGAACACATGATAATTTTATACACTTTGTTGATGAACAAAAGGAGGCATGGAGGGGCTAACAAATCCTGTACCCCATAACTCATGGTCAGGGGAGCTTGGACTAAAGCTTGTCATGACATCTAGTCCAGGGCTTCTTTCTGCCACGTCCCGTTGACTTTATAGTTATCCTGGTGAGGGTTCCCCTGTGAAATGCCATTTTTAAAAGTTACTATTTATTAGATAATTTTTTTAATCTGGAAAAAATTTTACCTGCCTAATTACATATAATTGTGTCTTCTGTTCTGTTTATGATGATTGCCACCATAAATGATAAGACTTGACTTAATTTCTCTCTGTAGTAGTTTGGTCCAGTTTTTTTCTCTGTTAGAGGAGTATGTCATAGCACCTGTTCACAGGTAAGATCTAAGTACTACAGAGAGAGCCCGGACCAATTCCTGGAACATAACTATCACCCCTAGCCAGGGACGTGAGCTCTGACCCTCAGTAGGGAGCATGCACTGTAGATATCAACACTGGGCTGCCAGCAGGTGTGTGGTCATATCTCAAGTGTCACCTTAAGGAGGTGTAACCTCCGTGTAAGGGACAATAAATGCCAGGGCCTGATACATTATCCACGCCAATGTTGACACGGGCACAGAAAAGGCTGAAGAGCAGGCAAATTTACGGGCAGATGTGGGGGTTTTGGAAACTGAGCCTTGACAATATTTGCATTTGTTCTGAGAAGGAGAAACCTTCTCTCCCTTTTCAGACAGCATGTGTCCTCTGCTCAGACCTAGCCTCTGCACTGGTGCAGCTGGAAGTACAAACACATACAGGACTTGCAGAGTAACCCAACAAAAGCAGTCCTTGAAGCCTTGGGATCCTTCCGGAGACATGAGCAGAGAGCACACAGTTCCAGACTCTCTGGTGATTGATCAGAAAGCTGTGGTCTTTGCTATCATTTTATTATTTTTGTTCCTGGTGGCAGTGCTTGGCAACGGCTTCATCACTGCAGTGCTGGGCATGGAGTGGTTGCTACGGAGAACGTTGTTGCCTTGTGATAAGTTATTGATCAGCCTAGCGGCCTCTCGCTTCTGTCTGCAGTGGGTGCTGCTGTGTAGGAACATTTACATTTTCCTGCATCCAACGGCCTTCCTGTATAGCCCTGTGCTGCAGTTTATAGCCTTCCAGTGGGACTTCCTGAATGCTGCCACCTTATGGTTCTCCACCTGGCTAAGTGTGTTCTACTGTGTGAAAATTGCAACCTTCACCCACCCTGTCTTCCTCTGGCTAAAGCACAAGTTATCTGGGTGGGTACCATGGATGCTGCTCAGTTCTGTGGGGCTCTCCAGCTTCAGCACCATCTTATTTTTCATAGGCAACCAGAGAATATATCAGAACAATTTAAGGAGCAATCTGCTGAATGTTACCAGGGAGAGTATAAGGAGCTCATGTGAGAAATTCTACCTCTTTCCCCTAAAAATGGTGACTTGGACAGTCCCTACTGCTGTCTTTTTCATCTGTGTGACTTTGCTCATCACATCTCTGGGAAGACACGTGAAGAAATCCCTCTTGACTATCTCGGGATTTCAGGAGCCCCGCACCCAAGCACACATCAAGGCTCTGCTGACTCTCATCTCTTTCGCCATCCTCTTCCTCTCCTATTTCCTGTCCCTGGTGCTCAGTGCTGCCAGGATTATTCCATCTTGGGCTCTTAGGTTCTGGGTGTGGCATACAGTGATTTATCTGTGCATGGCAGTTCACCCCATCATTCTGCTTCTTAGCAACTCCAGGCTGAGAGCTGTGCTGCAGAAGAGCTGTTTCCTGAGATGTGGGGCACCTTGCATTACAGTTGAAGAGAAATCTCGAAGAGACTTCAATGCTCCTGGTGTGGACACAAAGAGAAATAACTTCCCTCTTTGCCACATTTAATGTTTCCTCTGTCTTTGCTACAGTTAGTTATTAGAAGAACAACACAATAAAACAGGATTCAGTAACTTATCACAAGTTGAGAGCAAATGTCCTGAAATGTGGGTTAGTGTCACTTTATGTACTCAACAAGAGTTTAGCTGGTGTGGCCATGTTTCCTGTGAGACTTGATGTGGTCAAACAATCGGGAAACTTTTACTTTCTTTGTGGCCATTCTCTTGACATTTAAAATGATCCTTCTGGGAACTGGCTGCAGGGATCCTGACCTGTCATGCAATATTTAGCTGTTGAATCAGACTGGAGAAAATTTTGGAAACTGTAGTTATCCTCTGCTTTAACCTGCGAACCACATTTATCTTTTCATCACTTGGAAGTTTTCTAGCCAGTTATTACAGTGAAGATCTCACCCCTTCCATGGAAGCATTTCCAGTGTCTGAATACTACAGACAGAGTGTGGCGTGACTGGTGCGTGTGAGTGGCAGAGCGTGTTGTCTGGAATGTGCACATTTTCAGATCCCTGTAATAACTACGTTCTCTGTGATAGCCTGGTCTGTTAGTCTGTTCCGTAATTGTTAAGGTCCATGGGTCTAGGTGTCATTTCTTTTGTGTTGCTATTGGGATCTACTGAAGCTCTTGACATGGAGAAGTTGGCCTATCTCTGTCTGAGTCCTGAGATGTAAGAGGAAAAAGACTTCTGGTGTGGTAAGAATTATGTGGCCTCTCTATTATTTTCTCAGCACTTCTCAAACTTTCCTTATGCACAGTTTTATCCCTCAAACCATTCAACTGGAGATTCCTCAGCTTCCTTTGATTCACTTTAAAATCTCTCAGCCTCATTCCCTATTTTTTCACCCCAAACCCAAATAGTCTGTGTTAAAAGACAGGTTGCTGTTTGTGACTTCTCAAGACAAACACCTGTGCTCTTGGTCCCATGCCCTCCCTGCTTCTTTCCCCTTCTCAGACAAGGACTGGGAACACTCCTACGGGACACCGGGGACACTCCTACAGGACTCTTCAAACTGTTCCTCTTTATCATCCTCCTCTTCAACAAATTAGTCTCTAAACCTCTTTCCTGAGAAACATGCCCTCATCTCTCTCCCCCCTTCAAGTGCCCATGCTGCCAACGAGTCGCTTGGTCTGTCTATAGCCTGGTGTCATCCTCAGCTGTTCCCCCACCCAGCTGAAAGATATTTCCATGAGGACACCCATGATCTCCTAATCACTACGGGGAGCTTCATCCCAGCCTTATTCTCCTCTGCCTTGATGGTATTTGCCTCTTTTGATAATGAATGATTTCTTTAAAATAAACAGATGAAAAATATTTTTGCAGAAGTGCTACCTGATCTCTGTAGAAGATTAAAAAAAAGAAGAGAAAAAAATACACCCATAATTGACCATCCATGTGTCTTCCTGTAGGTCTCCCCCTCTTGGAGGCTGGTGTGCGGCAGTAGGCTTTCCTCACTGCTGCCGCCACTTTTTTTGTGTCCTTCTCTCTAACCACTCATCCTCTGCCCCTCTCCAGCCTCTTCCTTCAAGATGATACCCAGTCTCTCTCTTTTGTGTTAACATCTACGCATGTGCTTCAACTGCACCCTACATGTGGATAATTACCAAAGCCTGGACCCGCCTCAAGACTCTAACTGTATCTCATCTTCCATTTAGTGGACGTCACCACCAGAGGGTACCGTGAACACTCCAAACTTAGCAAGGCAAAAATGTTTCTTTCGCCTCCTTCTCTTCCTTTTCCTCTTCTCCTCTTAGTCTCCTCTACTGTGCAGTTTAATCTATTTTTCTTTTACTGCTGTGTAGTAAACTTGGCTTATAGCCTGAGCAAATTCCCACTCTCCCCACTCTGATGAGCTCCTGAACCAGATCAGTCACCCGTTTTCAAGTTTTATCTCTGCAGTGTCTCCATCATTTGTCCTCTTCTTCCCATTCCTGTGGCTCCTTGTTTACAGTCTCCTCTCTCACCTGGGCTGTTTAGATTTTTTCTTCACCACGTGCTCCAATACACTGTTCTCCACCATTCCAATCAAAATGACCATTACTGGATTAATCTCTAAAAGTTTAATTGATCATTTGACACCCCCCCCCATCCATCTTTCAGTGCCTACTCAGTGAAGCACAGCTCTTCACACTTGGCATCCAAGGACTGCCACAAGCTTTATCATTTACTGCTTCCATTCTAGTAGAATCCCAGTTTGCAGGGAATTTAGTGTTATCATTGTTCTATGCATGCCTGAAACTTCTTCCCGTATATCTTGAAATGTACTTTCTCACTCCCACATGTACTTGTTCAAAACCCTACTTAACTTTTTCTTTTCCTGCTTAACTTTGAAAACGTCTTTGGTGAAGATTTTCTGGATGCTCACCCAAGCTTTGATCTCTCCCACCTTTGAGGACATGAAAGTTAGTGTTCCCCAGTTGTGACATGATTCTGCCTTGTGATGCTATTATTTGAATACTTGCCTTCTCTTCCTTAGAAAATGTTAAACTTCTCAAAAACATTGGCTTGCCTTACACTCTTAAACCCATGCTCCAAAGTACTTGCTCACTACATTGCCCAGAATGATTCTGTTGTACCTGGAACCCAGCTGTCCACACATGAACTTTCATCTGTATACTTTTATCTTGGATACCTACTATGTTTTTATGCCTGTATTTAAGCTGTATTCCCTTCACAATCTGGTTGGCTTTTTTTTTTTTTGGAAGTCACATCTATATTTCTTTGACTTATGCACAATGTAGAAATAATAAATGGGTGAGTGAGAGAGTAAAATTTGTCTGATTTTGTGATACCTTTGACTTCTTTTCTTGTACATTTGCCTGTTGCTAAGCAACAGTGCACAGCAGCCTTCAGGCCTTCCTGTAAGGATCCCAGTGAGGTGCCAGGTCTCCTCTTTGTTCTTGAGCTGTCTCCCTTTCCAAAGCGCCCTACATAGGAGTACTTTGTTCCTTGCACTTGTCACATCATTAGCCTAGGAGAACAGAATATCTTCCAGAATCTGAAGTGATCATCCCCAACAGAGACGAGTTTCCTTGCAACTTGAACAGGTGGGGAAAAACAAAAGATAAAAGCAAAGTTTGCTGTATTTTAAAAATACTTGCTAACTTATTATTATCATTATTTTTTTGTCCATACTTCAATTTCATCCTGCATTACAATGACACTAATAATGATCATTTGTGGAATGCCCTATTTTGTGGGAGGCATGGAGCTAAAATAGTTATTTACCTAAATCTTTTATGTATTCAATTCTTTAAAAACATACTGTAAGATGGAAGCTGAAAGAGAGATTTACTAAGGTCACATGGTCATTGAATGAAGGAATTGGAATACTTTAGTGCTAGAGTATTTAAAACAGTGTGGTATTGATGTAGATAATAGCATAATAGAAAATAATAAAGGGAGAGAATAAATAAACACATTAACAGAAAGTCCAGACAATAGTTACACAAACAGTCACATATGATAACTAAAGCATATTAAACCAATAGGGAAAAGAAGTATTGAGGCATACTAGTACTCCAGTTGGAAAAAGAAAAGTCAAGTCAACATTTTATCATACATTCCAGACACATGATCTTTAAACAAATATTGACTTTTTTTCAAAGCCCCCTTTTAAAATTTTTTAAAAATAAGACCTTGCCTCCTTCATGTTTACATGGATGGAGCTGGAAAATGTCCTCCTTAGCAAAGTATCTCAAGAATGGAAGAAAAAGTATCCAATGTACTCAACACTATTATGAAACTAATTGTTAGCTATCTTAGGAAAGCTGCAATCCAAATGGAGCCCTAGACTACGGGGAAAGGGGAGGGGGAGGGGAGGGGGGGAGGATGGGTGAAGAGAATGATATTGTAAAAAAAAAATTCAATGTTTTCTATATTTTATTACTTAATATACTGCCTTTAAAGTTTGAAGGAATGTTTATTTTGCTTTTGGATGTCATTGTAGAGTATATACACAAACTTCAACTCTCACAAGTCAGAGAAGCCCTGTTTTCTTAAGGTTCTCTTGAGCAAGACTAGAATATCGAGTAATAATGAAAATCGGTGGTAAATCTGAGTACAGAAGTAATAAAAACTTGTTTTGGAATGAAGATACTAAAGATATAGGAATCACTGAAGTCCTTTTCAGTTTTAAAGGATAAGTAGCAGACCTCCAGAAAATATTTACAAACATTTTTTGAAGGATGAAAGTTAATGTCTTTAATATACAAAGAGCTCTTACAAACCAATAAGAAAAATACAAGTACACTAATAGAATGGTGGTTAACTGGCAAAAATAGATAATTTACACAGAAGGAAATGCATATGAAATAAAATTAATACTCAATTTTAATCAGGGACTTGCAGAAAAAAAATTATTTGCTATAAACACAGCTCCATAAGTTAGTAGTTTCGCCCCCTTTCCCTGGAAATCATACAAGAGCAACAAAAAAGTTGAAAACGATTCTGAAAACTTTATTTTCAGTGAAGCTGAGAGATAAATAATCACCAAATTTTGCATTGTGTTAAATCACTGTCAATCACAGCTAGAATCAAGAAAGTAAAATAAAGAAATATGAAGTGAAAGGGCCAAGTAGGGGCAGAACTAAGAAAAGTACACTGAAAATAAACTTCCTGCAAAAAAGAGACTCATCCTGAAAAGGAAAATCCCCTTAGAATGCATGCATTAGCTTTCTATTGTTGTGCAATAAATTGCTTTAATACTTAGTGGCTTAAAACATTTATTAACTCAGTTTCTGTGGATCAGGAATCCAGGCAAGTCTCAACAGGTCCTTTGGGTTTCTCACAAGGTTGCAGTCATCTCAAGGCTCATCCAGGCAGGATCTATTTCCCAGCTCACTCAGGTAGTTGTTGGCAGGATTTAGTTCCTCATGGTTTGCTGGCCTGAGGCATCAGTTCCTTATGAGCTCTGGGTTGAGCTTCCTTCCATTCCAGATCATGTGTCTTTCTCAGAGTGTGTTACTTCATTCGAGTGGACAAGAGGGCAGCAGAGAGTGCTAGGAAGACAGAAGTCACAGACTTACAAAAATAAGCTCGTCGATTTGGTCATGGATGGCAGCTAATATAAATGTGGGCCAAAGAAATACATGACTATAAGAATGATGTTAAATTATAGTTATAAAGGTAAGCATTAGAGTAAAAAACTTTCCTTACAATTAATAGAACCACAAGCAAAAATAAAGAAATATACATCATAATAACAATTATTTAAAAAACCCTCTAAACTTAAAAACAAAACGAAACATAAAATGATGTGTCAAAACTAAGACCAAACATATTGGACATATAATTAAATAAAAATAAAAATAGATTTTATGCCTAAAACAGAGAAGTTTTCATATTGGCTTAAGAAATAAAACATAATTATGATAGTTATAATAGCTATAAATAAAACAAAGTGTTGCAGAATGTTTGAAAATAAAATGATGAAAAACAATGTTAGTTAAATGTAAACAAAAGGAATTCCTGCCAATGATTAAATGAGGTGTCAAGATAAGTTTTTACTGTTGAGATAAAAAGCAAAATTAAGTTAGAATTGGTATGAATCTACATATATATGGTGAACTCATTTTTGACAAAAGTGCTAAGAGCATACATCAGGGAAAAGACAGTCACTTCAGTAAATGGTGCTTGGAAAACTGGATATCTATATGCAGAAGACTGAAACTGGATTGTATTTCTCACCAAATTTTTTTTTCTATACAAAAATCACATTAAAAATAGAGTAACGGAAAAAAAAATAAAAAGAATAAAGTAAAGGCTTCAACATAAGACTTAAAACAATGAAGCTACTGGAAGAAAATACTGGGGAAACACGTCAAAACATTGGCTTGAGAATAGCTTTCTGGAGTAACTCTCTAAAAGCATAGGTAATGAAAGCAAAAATGGACAAATGGAATCACATCAAACTAAAATGCTTCTGCATGGCAAAGGACATGATAGTCAAAGTGAAGGTACAACTTAGAAAATGGGAGAATATATTTGCAAACTCCCCACCTGACAAGGGATTGATACCGAGAATATATAAGGAGCTCCAACAACTCAACAGGAAAAAATCAAATAATCTGGTTTAAAAATGGGCAAAGGATTCAAATATATATTTATCAAAAGAAGACATAAAAATGGCCAACAAAAAAAAGTTAAACATCATTAGTCATCATAGAAATGGAAATCAAAACTACCAAGGATGTATCATCACACCCCAGTTAAAATGGCTTTTATCCAAAAGACAGGCGATAATGAATGCTGGCTAGGATACAGATAAAGGGGAACTCTGGTACACTTTTGGTGGAAATGTCATTTACTGCAACCACTGCAGAGAACAATATGGAAGGTCCTTTAAAAACAAAACAAAGAATTACCACATGGCCCACGAATCCCACTGCTAGGTATCTATCCAAAAGTAGAAAATCATAGGCTAATTGATATTAATAGGAGTTAAGTTCCTGTGGTATATTTCTAGTCACAAAAACATCATCCAACTTCTAAATACAGACCCTAAGCACTCTGTAATTAAACATTAAAATAAATGTGAGTCATCAACACATTTAAGAAAGATTAATAAAAACAAGATAATTATTTTCCCCATTTTGGGTGCTCAGTAAGTGATGATGGTGGTGGGCTAATCAAGGGATGGTTGTTTGCAGGAGATATTTTGAGGAGCACCATCTATCACCTGAAGTCATAAAACAAGCAATAAAGAGCAGGGCAGGCTCATTGAACACTTCTAAATTTCATTGTTTATTGTCCTGCATTTGTATGATTATTGTCTGCTTTGTGAATTTTTATTTTATAATAATTTGTGTTCATTTCTCCATTTAGTTTTCATCCCACTTATTCCAGTTCAAGGTGGCAGACAGCCAGAGCCTCTCCTGGGAGCTCTGAGCACAGAAGGGGACCAAACTTGATCAAGATGTTGTCCTCTTGCAGGGATCATACACACACCTGCACTCACATACGCACCTGCACTCGCTCACACTGGGACCATTTAGACGTGCCAGTTAATGTTATGTGCACATCTTTGGGATGTGGGAGGAAAACTGGAGTGGCTAGAGCACACCCACGAAGACATGAGAAGAATGTGCAAACTCCACCACTCAGACAGTGGCTTGGGATTGTAAACAATCTTTTTTTTTTTTTTAAATTTCTTATAGCATAACTATGTATATTAATGCGATCATGGGGTACAGTGCGCTGTTTTCATATACATTTTGAAATACTCTCATCAAAATGGTCAACATAACCTTCATGTCATTTTCCTAGTTATTGAGTTAAAATGTTCATACTCTGCTTTTAGAAAGATTCACTTGTACCCTTGTAAGATAAACCATAGAGGTGATCTCACCAATCTCCCTCCCTACCCCCCTCCATCCCCCTCACTTCACATTCCCACCCCCTTCCCATATTCTAAGGCTATAATTAGGTTATTACATTCCTATAAAAGCTATGAATTAGTTTCAAAGTAGGGCTGTGTACATTGGATACTTTTTCTTCCATTCTTGAGATACTTTGCTAAGAAGAACATTTTCCAATTCCATCCATATAAACATGAAGGAGGTAAAGTCTCCATCCTTCTTTAGGGCTGCATAGTATTCCATGGTGTACATGTACCACAATTTTGGATCCATTTGTGGATTAATGTTATTGATCCATTCATGGGTTGACGGGCATTTGGGCTTCTTCCATGACCTAGCAATTATGAATTGGGCTGCAATACACATTCTGATACAAATATCTTTGTTGTAATTCGATTTTTGGTCTTCTGGATATATACCTAATAAAGGAATTGCAGGATCAAATGGCAGGACTATTTTTAGTTCTCTCAGTATTTTCCAGATGTCTTTCCAAAAGGAACGAATTAATTTGCATTCCCACCAGCAGTGTAAAAGTGTTCCCTTTTCTCCACATCCATGCCAACATCTCTGTTTTGGGGATTTTGTGATATGGGCTAATCTTATTGGGGTTAGGTGATACCTCAGAGTAGTTTTGATTTGTATTTCTCTGATGATTAAGGATGGAGAGCATTTTTTCATATATCTGTAGGCCATGTGCTTCTCTTCTTTAGAGAAATTTCTATTCAAGTCCCTTGCCCACCCTGAGATGGGATCACTTGTTTTTTTCTTGCTAATACGTTTGAGTTCTCTGTGGATTCTGGTTATTAAACCTTTGTCAGAGACATAACCAGTAAATATCTTCTCCCATTCTGAGGGCTGTCTACTTACTTTATTTACTGTGTTCTTGGCTGTGCAGAAACTTTTAAGTTTGATCTGGTCCCCAAAGTACATTTTTGACATTGCTTCAATTGCCCAAGGGGTCCTCCTCATAAAATTTTTGGCCAAGCTGATTTCCTCAAGTGTTTTCCCTATGCTTTCTTCTAGTATTTTGATAGTTTCATGTCTTTAGTTTAAATCTTTCATCCAGTGAGAGTCTATCTTAGTTAATGGTGAAAGGTGTGGGTCTAGTTTTAGTCTTCTACAGGTCGCCGTCCAGTTAGCCCAGCACCATTTGTTAAATAGGGAATCTTTTCCCCACTCAATATTTTTAATTGGCTTGTCAAAGATCAGAGAATGGTAGGTAGCTGGATTCATCTCCTGGCTCTCTGTTCTGTTCCATACATCTACCTCTCTGTTTTTGTGCCATGCTGTTTTGATCACTATTGATTTATAGTATAGTTTAAGGTCTGGTAATGTAATTCCTCCTACTTTGTTTTTGTTCCTGAGTAATGTCTTTGCTATTCAAGGTTTTTCTGATTCCATATAAAATGAAGTGTTATTTTTTCTAGATCTTTAAAGTATGACAGTGGAGCTTTAATGGGGATTGCATTAAAATTATATATTGCTTTGGGTAGTACTGACATTTTAACAATGTTGATTCTTCCCAGCCATGAGCATGGTATGTTTTTCCATTTGTTAACATTGAGTTTTTTTTTTTCTCATTAACATTGTAAGGAAACAACATTGATCAAAATGATACTATTCCAGGATCTGCTGTGTAACCAAGTAACTTAGCTCTTATTGGCAGATATTAACTGTATACACACAGTTATGGCTTAATAAAAAAAAAAACTAGAAAAATTAGCATTCACTTAGGAGGCTGTGAAGCTGGAGGATTGTTTGAGCCTAGGAATTTGAGGTAATAGTGAGTCATAAAGATGTCACTGAGAGACTGTCTCAAAACAAAACAAAACAAAACAAAAAAGAAAAAAGAGTATATGGGGATATACACCAGTAGAATGTATAGTACTAGAATTCATATACATATGGTAATTTGGTATAAATCCAGTGTACATAAAATAATATTTCAAATCAGAGAAAATTTAATGACCAATGTTCAACTAACAGGATAGCCATTTGAAAAAATTGTAATGTTAAACCATATACCAAGATGAAGTCCAGTACATCAAATATTTTAATGTTAATAATGAAATAATAAGAGTGTTAGAAAATATGGGAAGAAGAAGATCCTAGAAATTCTTTTAAGCCCATAAAGAAAAAGATTGATAAATTAAAATTTAAAACATTCTGTATGGGGCAGCGCCTGTGACTCAAAGAAGTAGGGTGCTGGTCCCATATGCCAGAGGTGGCAGGTTCAACCCCCCCCCAAAAAAAAAAAACTGCAAAAAAAAAAATTCTGCACAGCAAAAATTTGTAAGAAAGTTACAAAAAAGAAAACAAGCTGGGAAAATATCTGCAACTCATATTATAATACAAGTTTTATTTCCAATATATAAAAAGAGCTTTTAGAAATGATGGGGAAAAGATCAACACCCAAAATAAAGAGAGAAAAGGCAAAGAATATGAATATGTAATTCACAGAACGGAAAATACAAACGGTTTCTTCAACACAGGAAGGATACCCAGCCTAATTTATAAGAAGAGAAATGTAAATTAAAACTATAATGAGTTGCTATCTTTAAATCATCCATTTGGCAAAACTTCTAAACTTTGAAAACATGCTCTTTTGCCAAGTTGTTGGGGGAAGCATGCTCTTTTACACATTGCAGATGGAAGTATAAATTAGTATGATCTCTCTGGAGGGAAATTTAGCTGGGAAGAGCACGTGAGGCATGTGTGTGACCATTAGGACATCTCGTAGCACGTTTATAACCAGTTCTGCTATACACAGGTAAGCACGCCAACACTGCTTATAAGGGCATGGCAGTCAGGACTCAGATTTCTCAAGGATGAGGGTCTGGAAGCCTTCATCAGGAGAGCTACCTGACCCAGCACTAAGTACTAGCCAAAGGTAAAAGGAATCTGGAGTGGGTGGCGGGAGAGCATGAAGATGGCTATTAATGATGGCTTCACAGCCACCTGAAGCACTGGAGGCTGTATATAGTTTGTTTCATTCAGTCTCTCCTTAATTTCTCTAGAAATTTCAATTAACCAGAATCCTGATGAGGCTGTGACCAGTTGGAGTGAACCTAAAGTAAAAATAAGGTAAAACCTTCATAATTTGTTTGTTCCTCTTGTTCCTCACATCTATTTGATATGAATGTTGTTTCCAGTTTTGTAGTGTTATAAGCAATGAAGGTTAATACAATCAAATATTATATAGCATTGGAAACGAATGAATATTTGCTATAAGTATCACTCAAAAAATCATGACATAATTTTGAATTAAATCTAGCTGCAGAATCATAAATAAAATGTGTTACCATTTATGTAAAAATGTGAAAACATACAAAATAATAATCCATCATATTTTTGGAAAAAAAAAGAAGACAATAAGGTAAAACCGAGTGGCACGTAGAGTAGATTGCAAAGAGATGCTCGTGTTGCATCCTGGCCCCAACCTAATGCACTTTACAGCATTAACGTACCTGTGACCACTTGCTACAGGTGTTGGCTGTCAATGTCTACTAATGATCCTGGAGATTACCTTTGATTGATGGGAGCCACTCCACCCAAAGAAGTCCAAGAGATTGTTCCATCCTTTTCTTCATGGGGGTTCTTGGTTAATGACTGCCTAAAGCAGACTTACAATAGCTCAGCTTCCTTGCCTTTGAGTGGCCCAACATTTGCTGTGCACTCAACACCTCAGAGTTCCCCAGGCGATCAAAGTCAATCTATATTGATCCTAAAACCACTTAATTGTTTTTGTCTAGCTTTTTCTCCTGCCCCATCCTATGTCTCTCATTTTCCTATAGTTTTCTCATGGATATTTCTCAAAATGCCACTTGTACAAGAATCTCCATCTCAGATCTACTTCTAAAAAAAGGGTTCAAAGTGGTTTGATTTTCAGGCACTATCTCTCCAATCTACTTTTCTTTAAGTGTTCACAGGGATGTCTAATTTTAAATTTACATCCCAAACTCAACTCCTGATATTCTCTGACCCCCATCCCTCCACTCCAACATACTTCTCTCAGTATTTTTTCTGCTTTTGTATGTGGAAACTCTGTTCTCCCAGTTACTGTGGGCAAAACCTTTAGCAATTCTGATGCTAAACCATGAAACCCAGAGCTAAGTCATTTATAGATGGCCTGCTTCTGGGCAGTGGTTTCATATGCAGCAAGCAGCACCTTAACTTCAGTCTAGTGAAACTCAGGCCTTGACACAAAGGTTTGAGAAAGTCAGGGCTAAAGTGAAGGTTGTTAAACTTCAAAATGAATCTGTCACTCTGCCATGTGTCACTGCCTCCATTGCTACCACTCTGGTGTAAGCCACTATTAGCTCTTGTTTGAATTGCTGCAATGGCTTCCTAACAGGTTTTGCAACTTCTCCTCTTGTTTGCCTTTGGTTTATTTTCAACACAGCAGCCAGCAGGATCTCTTAAAAATATAAATCCTAGGTTCGGCGCCTATAGCTCAACCAGCTAAGGTGCCAGCCACGTACACCTAAGGTGGAGGGTTCGAATCCCCAGCCCGGACCCGCCAAAACAACAATGACGGCTGCAACCAAAAAA
>NW_003852444.1:1842091-1871935 GCF_000181295.1 Otolemur garnettii | reverse complement strand
AGTTGGAGGTTGCTGTGAGCTGTAATGCCAGGGCACTCTACCCAGGGGGACAGCTTGAGGCTCTGTCTCAAAAAAAAAAAAAAAAAAAAAAATATATATATATATAAATCCTATTATGTCACATCTCTTCCATAATTCTCCATTTGCTTTTCATGCTAGAGTAAAGCCTAAGTCTTCATGATGAACTAAAACGCCCCCTGTCATCTTGTCGTCCACCTGTTATCTCTGAAGTCGGTTGCTGCCATTCTGCCCTCCTCTCAACCCCTCTCACACCACTCTCACCACTTTGGCTTCCTTACTGTTCCTCAAATATGTCAGGCATGTACCTTCCCAGAGCCTTTGCATCTGGTAATCTCTGTGCTTGGAGGAGTGTGGCTCACTTCTCCATTTCTTCCAGGCATTGCCATTACCACTCTATCTAAATTGCCATATTCTATGTGGCTATGACCTGCCCTGATTTTCTTATCATCATCACTACCTATTTTACTTACGTGTACTGTTTATTGTTTGTTTCCATCACTGTAATGTAAGTTCCACGAGGAGAGAGATTTGTGTATGCTTCCCACTGGATAGTGATAGGAATAGGAATGCAATACATATTGGCTGAATGCATGTATGCTTATTTTATTATAACTAACTGGGTATTACTAGTATCAAACAAATCATTCTTTCTAAGCCTGTAGAAATGAGCATGGCTATAGAAGCTGGACCATCAGCTGACATTCTCTCAGACATTCAGATACTTTGGTGATTGTTGTTAGTTCACTGACACAATGCCTACCCTCCACATTTTCTGCAGTAGTTGTGAGGGAGGCATGAGTGCTGTCAGGTTTGGTTTACATTTTGACAAGAATTTATTGATCATCTAGAGTTGGAGCTCTAGGTATATATTTACTTGCTAAGTGCAATATGAAATAGGATCTAAACATCCAAGAGATTCTCCATGAAACATACATGAGAGGTTGGACAACTAAATTGGCAAACTCATCTTAGAAAAAATACTACATACTTCATTGCTGAATATCACTACAGCTACCAGATGGCCAAGGGGAGTATTTTGACATTGACCATAGTGATGTTCAGCAATGAGGTATATAGCACTTCTTCTATTAAGGCTGTGATCTTAATTGTCAGACCTCATACCAGTAAGAGGAATGCAAAACAGTGAAGAGCTGACGTGACCACAACCAAGAACTAATAGTTTCTATTTGCCCCGGTACCAAGAGAATTCTAAAATGGAAATTAATCAGTTATGGTCCATGGTCTAGCATTACTTACTTATGTTTGCTGCAAATTTCACGTCTCAAATACTGGATATTGGGGACTGTCCATACATCGTTGATAACAATCTAGTTTGACATTTCTTAAGTCACTGATAGTATCGGTTTCTGAACTCTTGTGAACTTAGAATCTCGTGAGATTCTTAGAGCTCTTGTGGGATTCACCCAGGTAATATTAAAAAGAGTTCACAAGAATAAGCCCTAGAGTGGGAGGAGGGTTGTTTGGGGAACTGAACCTTTAAAGTCAGATCAGAATTGCGAAGCAGAGAGTGAGCCAAGACATGGCTGCTCAGGGGCTTGGCCTCTGTCACAGGCTGGTAATGCATCTAAGTTTCAATTGTTTGGATGGCTGGCCTTGGTGCTACTATAGATAAGAGCTTCTGAAACTGGGCTTTAGAAGTGGGTGATTGAATATATTTTGAATTTTAGTAAACTGAGCTGACTGATGCATCTTTTAATTATAAATAATATTTGTTCTGGACCATAGTAATGGAAACCCAAGGTGCAGGTAGGAGGGGACAATGGGAGGGCAGTTTTTTTGGAGAAATTTTATTTTTATTTCAGTAAATTAAACCATTTTTAAGGAAGAGGTTGAACAACCAAGATAAAACATTTATGTGCATTTTGTTTTCTATTTTGCTCAAGTTGATTTTTTAAAATGTGAAACTACTTCTGTATCATCAGTTTTTTCTGTGTTTTACATCAGAACTAAAATGCAATCACTTTTGAGGGAAAGATAGATTTCTGTCTCTATTGACACACTAGTTTTAATAAAATAGATGAGTCGGACTTTACTTTTTGAGGTTGGTGGCTTCCAGCTCTACTGACAGAGTCCTTGGGATGCTATAATTTGGGTCAGCACCCAAAGCAGGGACCATTCAATTCTGTAGGGATCAGACATAAGAACACTATTATCTTTATTACTGGAATGTTTCAAATGGAGAAGAAAAAATTGCAGATCTAAAGATTTAGACTTGAAAAGCCTTTAGATTCTAACTCCTCTCTTCCATACTTGAGGAATCCATAAGGATACTGGGAAAAACTTCATTTCTCAAGTTGAAGCCTATGACTTATATTTGTGTGAGCCAATAAAACCTCATTTTACTTTATATATGTTTGATTTTTTTTTCTGTGGGGTAAGAGTCATGCTCTGTTGCCCAGGCTGCAGTGCAGGAGCAAGATCTCAGCTCACTGCAACCTCAACCTTCTGGGCTCAAGTGATCTTCCTGCCTCAGCCTCCTGAGTAGCTGGGACTATAGGTACACACCACCATGCTCAGCTAAGGTGTCCATAGAGATGGGGTCTTGCTGTGTTGCCCAGATAGGTCTTGAACTCCTAGCCTCAAATCATCCCTCCACCTTAGCCTACTTCACCCAGCCATGTTTGGGAATTTTTATTGCATGTATTATTATAGCTAAGTTTTTACTACTCTGTTTTTTTTTTAATCACTCCAACCTTTAGTAGGAAGACTAGACTTGTAGGGTTACAGCAAATAAGACTGCAAACACGTTTTTGTGTGTAACGTACTTTACAGACATGACAGTAGTTTATGGCTACGTGAGGAAGATCATGATGATGAAAACCTATATACGTTTCTTCTCAACATTCCAGAGTCAGTTGCAAGCTTTCTGCTTCTATCATAGCATTTATATAAAGTTTTGCCAACTCAGTCTCCTCAAATAACCAAATATTGAAAGCATCTGTACCAAAATATGTAGTGACACATCAAGTTTATTTTTAAAAGGAAAAGCAACTAACCTCATTCATTTGACAAATATTTCCTTTGTGTCACTATGTGGGGGATGTGGGGACTAAAGAAAGTCTTTGTCCATTGAAAGAACAACATATTTCTCTATATGACCTAAAGCTCTGTCTGAAATTAAAGCACAAATTAAATGATTAAGGCCTTATGTTGTGTTCAGCAAACATTCTTTGAGCAAATCCTTTTAAGAGTCAAAAGATGAATAGTCATGAATACTTTTGTGAGGGGGAATCAATGAGGCACAGTGAATTGAAGCAGTTACAGGCGCTGATAGGTGAAAGAATCATAAATTTTACATGTTCATAGCCATTTTATTTTCACTAGAGCAGGGACAGAGAGACACACTGCAGAGCATCTTGGCTATAAAGAATACAAAGCCCCTTGGATGTGGGGAGCAGCTCGGCAGTTGCTTTGTGGAACAACCCCAGAATGTCCCCGAGCCAGAGCCACGTGCTGTGCTGCATGGGCACCCAGCCATGCGCATGTCCACAAGCCCTGCTCTCCTCTGGAGCATCACATCCCAGAAGCTCTGGTTCTCTCACATCTAGAAAGATCTTAAAACCATAGAGCTTGGGGTAGCCAGACACCATCCTAAAATCAAGAGCATGATCATTTGGGTAAAATGAACTTAAATCTTGAGATGTTTTCATCTGCTTACCTCTGTTCTCCATTTACATTTCTTTGCTTAGTTTAAACTTCAGACTCCAATTCTGGTTAGGTTTGACTGTCTCATAGACACTCTGAAAACTGAACTGGTTTCCTGTGGGAGACTTGGCTCCTGGCTTGTTCCCTCCAGCTTGGTCTAGCACTGTGCTTGCTGCCTTTAACTCCCTTTTTGACCTCTGGTATTGATTGGTCCTGTGCTTGTTTTTAACAATGCCTTACTTAATGAACTTGCCTGATTTCTATCTTAGCTTCTCCTGGTCAGCTTGCCCTGTGGCAACCCTTAGTAACTCAGCCCTGAGAAACCAAATTGACAAAGCCTCCAAAAGGTTTTCTTTCTTTTGCTTTGACTTAAAATTTGTAAATGGTTTATATGACCTTAGGGAATCCTGTGGAATCAGAAACTGGCATTTGGAACAGGTGAGTCCAGTGCCCTAATGACAGCCAGATGTTCTGATAACTAATTCCCAGAACACAAATTAAGGTCAAACCCTTTCATACACTATGCCTGGCATTCTACTGCAGCCACTCTACTCCTCAAACAATAGCAGAGATTGAGGAAGACACACATACAGAGATAGATAGGTAGGTAGATAGATAGATGATAAATAGATGATAGCTAGAGAGATGACAGACAGATAGATAGATACTGATTTGGGCTTCTATCTTGGAAATCAAAGGACTTCCTTTGATGGGAAGAACTAAACCAATGACTAAGAACTAAACACAGGGGCTCTTGAAGAATGTGTTACAGTGTCTTGGAGTCGAGACATAAGTTTAAATGCTAGTTCCTTTCTGCCTCACATTTATGCTGTCAAATTGGGAATGTTATTATTCTCATACAGCCTCAGTTTTTGTATATGTACAATGGGAGTAGAGTTTGAAATTCTCATTTTTTTAAACTTTATTCAAATTAATATGGGAGTACAATTTTTAGGGTACATTCTTCTTCCAGGGTAAAGTTCCATTTGTAGAAGAGCCCCTCACCCAGGGGGCATGTTATACACCTTTACAATAAGCATATTAGGTGAGATCCTGCTTCATGCCCTCTCTCCTGCCAAATATCCTCCCCCTTACCACTTCCATCTACCCCCGAACTAGACTATATTAGTGTTTTATTGTTCTTATGAACATTTAATTGTTTATAAATTGATTTAATATTAGTATGAAGTACATTGGATATTTATTTTTCCATTCCTGTGATATTTTACTAAGAGGAATGTATTTATTATTCAGCTATTTGAAAAAGATGGAGAATCTACATCATTTACATTTATCTGGATGGAGTTGAAATCCTTAAGTTTTGATGGTGAAGGCAAGATGTCTGTGCTGGTATGGATAGTGGCAGTGTGTGTTTGCAGGGATGGGAGGGGCAGATGTGATGAAAGACATAGTTGGATCAACTAGTCAAATGTTCAATATTTATATAGAAGATTAGTAGAAAAGCCGCAGTCATTAAGTCTTTTGAAGATTAACATTAAACTCTGCATAATGGTGGGACCTCAAACACTGCTACCAGTTCCGTACTGTTCTGCTCTTCCTCCAGCCCCCATGCTAGGTTGATTACCTCAATATTCCCAAACCACAGGCTCTTCCACTTCAGGTTATTGGGGAGTTAAAGTAGAGTTCCTTTGTCTTCCTTAAATAGATCTGTCTTAGTTTGTACTTGTTGTTATGACAAAATACCTGAGACTAGACAATTTACAAACAACAGCAATTTTTTCTCATGGATCTGAAGGCTGGGAAGTTTATGATCAAGGTGTCTGTAGCCTCCAAGTCTGCTGAGGACCTGTCTGTCAATAGCATTATCCCTCACCTGGTGCCATCTTCACCTGGTGGAAGAGACTGAAGAGCCAAAAGGGCAAAAGACAAAGGGCACTCCCTTCACCACTCTTTATAAGAGCACTAACCCATTTGTGAGGCTACACCCTCCAGAATGGATTACTGCTCTTATAAAATCCATTCTTGACTTAATCACTTCCCCAAATGCCCCACCTCTTAATACTGTCATATTGGCCATTAAGTTTCAACATGTGAATTTCAAGGGACACATTTAAACCATAGCAACATCACAAATAATTTATAAATTTTAAAACTTCAATTTTTTTTGTGATAATATGTGATTATTGCAGATAACTTAGAAAATAGAATATTATAAAAAAATTTAAAGAGGTCTAACTTTCATTACCCAGAAATAATCACAGTTAGCACTTGTTAGTCCTTCCAGAAATTTCTCCTCACCTTGAATTAGGTTCGTACGTGTGCATTCCACAAAAATGTACAATGGAAATATGTCAAATATACAAACATAATTTTTCAAAATTAGAATCATAAACTTATATTTTTGGTGTCTTATGATTACTTCTCTTATCTTTAATGACAGAACACAAGAAACTCTTTTTGTAAGTATGAAAATAAATTTAAAAAGCATAAAAAGTTTCATTTTCTCTCTTCAGAGAGGAAATCATGGGCCAGTCCTACCCAAGGTTCTCAACCATTATAACATTATGCATTGTAACATTATGTCCCCTGGAGCATGCTTTTGTGTGTATTGACCTTACATTTCCTGTTTTGAACCACTGTAGATAAATGTTATATTATCTCAGACTATCCTAGGTACTGTATTTGTTGACTTTCTGTCACTTTTGGGATATTTATTAGGACTATTCCATTTTGTATAATTTTACATGATTACAGTGGTTTCTGTCTCTCTCTTACACACACACACACACACACACACGCACTCTGTGGTGGTAGATTTCATGACATTTGGAGTGTAGAGGACAGAGCATACGACTCAGAATGAGAAATGCTAACTACAGAAAGTCTTCCTCTGGTGACCTTGGGGAAGTCACTTAAACTCTTTGAGCATAAATTTTTGAATCTATAATTATGATAATTCCTATTTTGCTGATGGTTGTGAGAATAAAATGTGATAATGGAGATGAAATGCTTAGCCTAGTGGTTGGTTGACAAGGTAGGCATTTAAGTTATTAGAATCTAAATGCGGATTGGATTTCCAAATTAAGTTATATACCTTATTTGGAATATATACCATGATATACCTGTGTCAATATCATATCCAAGCATCCACCAGAAATATTTGCAAAATTTACTCAAATTTTTATCTATTATTGGGGATAATATAGAGACAAGCAACATGTATATTATTTTGCTATATATTCTGAGAACCAGTTATGAACACAATTCAACACTGCAGGCTTCAGAGAACCCAATAAGAAGACTGTGTTAGCTTTCTATTGTTTCATAACAAATTATCATGAATGTAATGGCTGAAATGACATTTATTAGGTCGTATTTACACAGGTCAGCAGTCCAGGTCTTGTGTGGATGGAAGCCCTACTTAGGGTCTCCGTGTGCTGAAATTAAATGTTGGCTGGGATTTTTATCCTCATTTGGGACTCAAGGTCCTTTTCTAAGTTTGGTGATTATTGAAAGAGTTTGTTTCTTTAGTTCTAAGACTGATGTCTCCATTTTTTGCTAGTTCTCAGCTTCTAGGATCCACCCTCAGTCCCTTACTACTTGGCCCTCATAGATAATTCACCACATAGATGTTTGATTTCTTCCAGGCGAGATTGAGCATATATGTCTGACTTCTTCTTCTGCCACCAGCTGGAAAAACCCATGCTTCTGAAGGGCACATATGATTAGACCATGTTCACTCTCATTAAACACTCACAAACTGAAGGGGAGGAAAGGGACATGAGAAAACAAATAGTCCCTGATCACCTCACCCACACTGACATGTGACTATAAAGTCACTTGATTTGAGACAGTCATAACCTCTGCTAAATCCTTTCACAGAAGTACCTAGATTTGTGTTTCATTTAATAAGTGGGAGGAGGTCAGGAATTGGGGTCAAGTTAGATTTCTGTCTACTATGGAAGAATAATCTTGGCCTTGTATTTTTAGTGATTTCTACTGTTTTTCTGTGGATAAATTTATGAAAAGCACTTTTTTCCTTGGGTATCAGCCAAAGCTATTTTAAGTACCAGTGGCAAAAAATTCAAACTAGCTTAAGAAAATTTTTGGACATTCATAGATTGGAAATCTAGAAGTGTTGTGCTGTTACAGACATGACATTACCCAGCAGTTATACAGTGTCCTTAAGGCCTTGTCCTTGGCTTTTTTTGTGATTGGCTTTTGCCAAATGCCTGGTGCAGATGCATTCTTTCGTGTGCTAGGGGAGGATGGTAGTAGGTGGCTCTGCTCACACACCCAGTGGGAGAGAAACCTTCTCTCTCTGCGGGATTAATCTGGCAAACCTCAGGGCAGCCCTAGACTGGCACAGATACCCATTCTTGGCCCAGTATCTCTGCCCTGGGGTTAAAATATTCTGATTTTCCAGTCTGGGTCATTGCCCAGTCCTGAGTCATGATTAGAGTGTGGGGCATGGTGATGGCATTCTCAGAACCACACAGAGACAAAGAAGAATGCTGAAAGCTGAGAACTCAAGAGAATTTGGATACCTGTTGAGAGAAAGTTGTCAAGGTGAGGATAATCAATTTGATAGGGATCTTTATGGACAGAAATTATTTCCTTTCCTACAAATGATAGACTCATCATGCTTGGATTAGTCTAGAAAATTACTAATATAAGTATAACTGGTAGGTCTGGACTTGACAAATACATGACAAACTTGTTAACTACTGATGCCCAAATTATAGTGGTAATGCACTCCCACTGATTTCTGGTCCTCAGTGCTCCTGCCCTCCCTAAAATGTTTCCCCAGTTGGTGAAGTAGGGTTTTCTAATAGTTATATTTCATGTTTTCACACAGCAGGTACTACATGGCCTATTTTGCTCTCCAAGTCTGCCTCTCTGGTTGATTTCCACGTCTTACAGGCTGCCTGAAGCTGCCTCTGTGAGGGCACCAGCATCCACACACAGGGGCTGTGTCCCAGTGCACCCTAGCCATCAGCCCCCATCATACCAGTGCAGAGTTGGCTCTGTGCAGATACAAAATGAGCCCCCCTTACAGCAGAGCCCCAAAGCACCATGCCTATGACTGAAAGTCACAAAAGCTAAGAGTTTGACTCAAAGTAGAATTCTCTTCCTTTGACTGCTCAAGTTTCCAAAAATGGATCCCTGGGAACTTTGGGCTAGTCAAACACTTGACAATAGCATGTCAGGAGCTGCCGCTCTATCTGGCATCACCTTGTGATATCTGCTCCCTCTTTTTCCCTTTCTAAATGACCATTTGCACCTCCCACCATTCTGAACTACCTTGAGATATCTCTGCCTCCCCATGCTTTTTCCTATCAAAATCCTTTCTCTTTAGCTTACCTCCTTCCCTTCCCACCCTCATTTGCTTTGTAAAATTCTACATGAAATTCAGGATTCAAGCCAAGTATTATATCTTCTTGCAAGACCTCACCAACACCCACCTTCTCTTACCTTTTCTCTTGCACATTCCACCCAGATTTTGTGTATTTTGTGTGCTTTCAGAATAGACACAGAGTATTTTAAAAGTGGAGAATATAGGCTTTGTAGTTAGACTGCCTGAATTGAAATCCTAGCTCTGCTAGGATTACGAGATGATGAGAAATTATTTCTCATGTACCTGTATTTCCTTATCCATATAATGAGGACAGAACTGTACCCACTTCATTAGATTTATTTAATTTGCATTATTTTTAATTTCAATGCTCAAATTTTCTCCTTCTTCCCAGGCAGAATCCCTGTGTCTTTCAACTATAGCCACCTGTTTTTTAAAACAGTTTTATTGAGGTATACTTCACATGCCATACAATGCATCCATCAGTCTTTCATTTCTTTTTATTGGCAAATAATATTCTATTGACTGGATATACCACATTTTGTTTATCCATTCATCAGCTGATAGACATTTGGGTTGTTTCAACTTTGGGGCTGTTGAGCATAAGGCTTCTATGAGCATCCATGTACAAGTTTCTGTATGGATATATGTTTTCATTTGTCTTGAGTGTATACCTAGGAGTGGAATTTATGATTCATATGGTAACTCTGTTCAATATTTGGAGGAGCTGCACCTAAGAAGTTTCCCAAAATAGCACCATTTTGCAATCCCACCAGTGGTGAATTGGGGGTCTGATTTCTCCCCATCTTTGTCAACACTTCATTTTGTAGTAAGACATTTATAATTTACTCTTAGTCATTTTGAAGTGAACCCTTGCATTGTGCACATTAGGCAAGATCCCCCCAATTGCCCTCCCCCCTCCTCTTTCCTTCCTCTCCCCTCCCTTTTGCTAGACTATATTTGTGTTTTATCATTCATATGAGTGTGTAAGTGTTTATATATTGGTTTCATAATAGTACAGTATTGATTACATTGGATACTTTTTTTCCCATTCTTGAGATACTTTACTAAGAAGGATATGTTCCAACTCTATCCAGGTTAACATAAAAGATGTAAAGTCTCCAACTTTAACGGCTGATAGCATTCCGTGGTATATGTATATTACAATTTGTTCATCCACGGATTGCTGGATATTTGGGCTGCTTCCATGACTTGGTAATTATGAATTGGGCTGCAATAAACATTCTGTTGCAAATGTCTTTGTGATGAAATGATTTTTGTTCTTCTGGGTAAATACCTAGTGATGGAATTGTAGAATCAAATGATAGGTCAACTTGTAATTCCTAAGGATTCTCCAGAGTTATTTCCATAAAGGTTGTATTAGATTGCAATCCCACTAGCAGTGTAGAAGCATTCCCTTCTCTCCATATCCATGCCAGCATCTCAGTTTGGGGAATTTTTGATGTGGGCTATTGTCTGTTCTTTTAGTTTTAGACATCTTAGTTGCTAAAATAATTTGCAAATATTTTCTTTAATTATGTGCTTACTTTTTACTTTGTTATTGATGATTTTTGCTTTGCATTTTTAATTTTGAACAAGTCCAATTTACTTATTATTATTATTTTTTAGTCACTTGTACTCTCAGTGTTGCTTGTAAGAAGAGTTTGTCTAATCCAAGGTCATGAGAATTTACCCTTATGATTTCTTCAGAGAGTTTTGTAGTTTTGACTCTTTAATCCACTTTTAGTTAATTTTGAGTATGTGGTAAGAGGAAGGAGAATAGCTTCATTCTTTTGGATGTGAATATCTGATGGTTTCAGCATCATTTTGAAAGTCCTGGAGATTTTATGACAATAATAATATTAATATATTTAAAGCACTTAGCACATGGGGATGCACAGCACTGTGTGTATATTAATTGTTATTTTATCATGTATGATACCACATTATCACATTTGCTTATCTTTCTTCATCAAGAGACTATGTTAACTTCTATACCCATATGCTTGGTCCAGTGCCTGACAGACAGTCTCTCTGAATAGATTTTGCTAAATGGGTGGATGCCCTGTGCTTTAACAGTGTTACCCTAATATGTTAATGCATGAGGTTGTGCTTGTAAGGGAGGGCCTCTCAAACATTAGAATATGTTGACAGTGTCTGTGTTAGGGCATTTCCCAACAGAGCATATCATACAAGTTAGGGTTTGAACTAGGGGTGGGGTAAAGGCACAGTTCACTCTGGATATCTAGGATCTCTTTAGCATGTTTTTCAGTTTAGTGTTGCTGTCCTCACCTTTTTGTGTTTTCCCCATCCCGTCCATAAACATGAGCTCAGAGAACAGAATTCTTCTCTAATGTTAGTGTCAGCCAAATTTCCTCTGTGGGAATTTTTGGTTTTCGCCTTCTACTGGTTGGAGGTGCCAGGCTTGCTCCCGGCACCTGTGCAGTCTCCATCTGTATCTTTCCTTGGATGATCTCATCTAGTTTAATGGCTTTAGATAGCATGTGAGTGGGGATGACTCCTAAACCTGTTACTCCAGCCTTAGCTCTTTGCTGAGATTCAGACTTACATTTCAATTATCTGCTTCCTGGCTCATCTTAGATATGAAACAGGCATCTCAAACTTAACATGACCGAAAACAGATTTCCCTCACAAAGATATTATTTTACTGAAGTAAGAACAAAAAAGCCCAGAATCCATCCTTGATTTCTCTCACCTCTATTCATGAGGCAAATTTTATCAAATCCACCTTGAAAATACACCAGCATTTTAGCACTGCTCACCCCTTCTAGTGCTTATTCTGCCTGAGGACAAGCTGCCATCCCCCTGTACATGGTCTAATGCAGAAGCCTCTGACCTCTTCCTTCCATCTTTTCCTCTCCCCAGTTCTAGTCTCTATAGTTTTGGGGGAGGGGCTGCTTAAAAACATAAATTAGATCATGTCACTTCCTTGTTTGACACCACCATGGCTTTCTGTTACACTAGAATCACATTCAAATTGTTGTAAACCAGCCCATTCCTATGCCCCCACCCCAGGGTGGCAGAGAATGTGCCTCTCATCCCCTTCCCCAGCCCCCTTCTTCCCCCTAGGGTTGCCAGGAACAGACTTCAGAACAAGAACCCAAACTGTAACCGTTGTTACCCAAACTGTAACTGTTGCTATCTGAACTGTAACCATTGCTACCGTAACCACTGCCATCCAAGCTGTAACCATTGATACCTAAACTGTAAACCCAAACTATAACCCTGCCAATAGTGCCCTGCCAATAGCAATGTTCCTTGTACACAGAAAAAGGTATAAAACACAAAAAACCCCTGCACTTTAGGGCTGCTTGTCTTAGGACAATGGCCCCCTGTGCAGGTGCAAATAAATCACCAATTATTTACATCAGAGTGGGTCCAAGTTTATTTTTCCAGGTTTATTAAGTTATTTCAAAATTACTTACCATGATTAACATGACTTTCTTGGTCTTGCCCTTTAAATAAAAGGATGGTTAAAGTTGAGATTTCTACTAGGTACATATATTTAATAATATGAGATTTCAAAGTGAGCAGCCAATTCACTATATTCAAATTTTCACAATAGTTTCTATATCTATTGAAACTGTTTGATACGATAAAGGTGTTGAGATGGTCGTGGAGAGAGAGTTTTATGAAGATTAGTATTTAGAAAAAGTCATGGTCTGAGTCCCATCTGATATCCCATTGAGGAAGACAAGGGGTTCCTCCCTTATATTTCAAAACTAGTGGTGATCAGGAACTTCTGAGTGGCCACTTATGAAGCTTACTGTATTATTTCTTTAGTTGGGAGAAATAATGGACTTGAGTTTTACCTCTGCCTGGTGGATTTAGAAGATGAGAGAAACTTGACTGGCTAACTTTTAGGGGTGAGTCAAAAGAACATGGCTATGTTAGGACAATCAGGGCAGGGTTAAGAGGCCAGCAATGGGCCATGATAGACTATTCTCAATGTCTCCCAACATTTCTGTATTAAAGTGTAATCTACCATATAATGGTATCAAAAAGTGGGGCCTTTAGGAGGTAATTAGGTCAGGAGGGCTCCACCCTAGTGGATGGGAATAGTCCCTTATAATAGGGCTACAGAACATGGGGTAGGACCTTTTTGCCTTTTTGTCCTCTACAATGTGTGACCACAACAAGAAGTATTACTTTTGAAGCCTAGAGCAGCCCTCAGCTCAGCAGACACCAAACCTTTGTTTTCATGATTCTTATACTTCCCCACTTCCAGAACTCTGAAAGAATAAATTTATGTTCTGCATAAATTCCACAGTCTCCACCACTTTGTTATAACAGTATAAGAAGACCAGGACAGGTATGTATGTGGAAGCCTAATCACAGGGATGCCTAGTGGAGGGTGAAGGTCCAAGGAAAATGGGTGGCAAATGTCCAGGGGCTGGAAAGGCATCACAAAGGATCACCTGAAATAGAGATGCTTCTTCCCAGTGAAGGGAATGGTAGGAGAGAGGGCCCGATAGGAACCATCCATGAACATTCCCATGAGGGAGAAAGTCAGCACTAAATACTTGCTGGGTCTGGAAAGCACAAAGCCAGATTCTTTTTGTGCTAGTCCAGGTAAGACCTTTCATGCCCCTTTTCCATTCTCCCTCTGCATTAGCCAATGCCAGGCAGGTTGGAGATGCAGTTATCTAGTTATCTGGTATTCATACATTGGAGTGAAATTTCCAATTTTTGACTTGAGGATTTTTTTTTTGATGGCTTGAAGTGATTGTGTGACAATCTATTTGGTAAGAATGAAAAGCCAAGGGGCCTGCTGGAGTTCTCATTCTTTGGCAGGGGAAGATTTCTCTCTGAATAAAGTTTGAAGGAATAATGGGAAGGAATCAATAAAATTATGATTTGATAATATTATGAATGTGGCTACTTGCACAGGTTGGGCTACTTGGTTGGGCCCCTTGACACTCTCCAGCAATCTTACTTTCTTCAAAAAACTGATTACTACCTAAAAGAATGTTGTTCATGTGTTTTTTTTATTGTCGCTTACCTTCTATTAGACTGCAAGTTCCACAAACACAGGGATGCTGCCTGTTTGGTTCATAGCAGTATACCCAGTGACTAGAATAATGCCCAGTAAATATGTAAATGCTCAATAAATATTTGGTGGGAAAGTGAATGAATAAATGAAAATAGTGTAAGGTACATAGATCTGGAATGAGAGAAATGCATGTACACCCCAATTTACCTGGATCTCTCTTTTTATTGTGGTTTAGTACTGTTAATACAATCATACATTTATATTGTGGTAGTAAAACCTTTACATTATTGGTATGTCTAATTTTCTCTGTTTGCTTTATCATGGAAAAATTACAGTCTAGAAGCATACACTAACATTAGAAAGCATTTAAAACAAATGTGGAGAGAGAATACATTTGAAGTATTAAACAGAAAGCATTTGACTAGATCAACTTGAATGCATTTGCATTCAAGAAAATAGCTTTAGGGTGACGCCTGTGGCTCAAGGAGTAGGGTGCTGGCTCATATACTGGGAGTGGTGGATTTAAACCCAGCCCCAGCGCCTCCCCTCCAAAAGAAAATAGCTTTAGAACAAGATTGTGTATTGGGATTCTTAACCTATGTTGCCTCACAGAAACACCAGTTTAACAATTGTACTGATTAATAATAGCTCTAGGAGAGCTCTAGAATACAATGAAGAACATGTAGTGACCTAATAGAGGACACAAAACTAGGATGTCTGCATAGATAAGCATAGGAAGCGTTTACCTACATCTGCATTTACCCTTCCACTGCTTGGCTCACTTCAGTGCCAAGGGGGATAACTTTAGTGTAACCTTCTCTTATCGTGAAAAGGAGAGCAGGAGAATTTCAGCAGCCCTTGACACAGAGGACCCCAGCAGCCCTTGTTGCCACCATGGATGCTTGTAGCTTTTCCCACTAAGGACCCTGAAGTTTATACCAATGCTGATACCAGCTGATGGAGCTACTACTGGAGGAGAGAGAGGGAGAAGAGAGAGAGAGAGAGAGGGAGGAAGAGAGAGGGAGAGAGGTATTACTTATTTGAAAAAATAATAGCTGAAATATTCCCAAATTTTGGGAGGCAAATAGATACCCAGATTCATAAAACTCAAAGGACACTAAAGAGTTTCAAATCAAAGATTAAAACATATTGTAATTGAATTGTGGAAAGTCAAAGCAAAGAGATATAACTTTTTTTCAGTTAAACAATGCTTTGTCACTTGAGTTCATAGACAAATTTATTGAACCAGGGCAGAGGCTGTGGATGACTCATACTTCCAATCAGGAAGGACTCACTTGGTCTTATAATATGGAGCTAATCAATGAATTTGGCTTTCTGTCAGAATCAGACAGAATTTAGCGTCCTTATCCTTCCTTCCTCTCAAGATGCTTTTGAACAGCTATCGCTTTCTTAATTAAATGGTAGAGATCCTCAGGAAGATCAGGGGCACATTCTTCAGACTTAAGGATTCTCAAGATTTTATTGCCTGCCACAAAACTTACTTGCACAACATCACGTGAGTCCCTCAGGATCGCACCAATCGGTGAGGGAGTCAGGCCCTTCTTGACCAGTTCGTAAATTTGCTCTTTCAAGTGATCAGACATCAACTTCAGCCAAGTGGGGACATTGTAGTGATAGGGCAAAGCTGACTGGGTGAGGCCTTTCCCAGGAGAATGCATAGGACTCTTGATGGCAGCAGTCAGGCAGCAAAAAAAAGAGCAAGCCTGGGAACACATCAGGAAAACACCCAGATCTCAGGAAGTGACCTCACACCACAAAGAGGTAATTTTGAAAGCAATGAGAGAAAAACTCCTCTTCATACATAAGGGAATATACCTAACAGCGTCAACAAATTTCTCAGCAGAAACCCTGGAGGCCAAAAAAGTAAGATGATATATTGAAAATACTGAATTCCCTCCTCCAACCAAGAAGAGTACTATACCTCACAAAATTATCCATTAGAAATACAGAAAAGAATGTGTTTTAAAATTTGTATTTTCTTATTAGTTTGAAATTAAAAAATAAAATAAAAGTTACAAAAATCTGTTATAAGGAAGCCAATAAAGCAGATGTTATTACATTGAAATTTAAAGACAAAAAATGAAGAGAAGATAAAGTCTGTCCCAGAAAAATGAAAACTGACAAAGTTTATCACCACTAGAACTGCCTTACAAGAAATGCTTAAGGGAGTTCTTCAAATTGAAATGAAATAAGCTAAAAAGCAATGAAAAGACATGTGAAAGCATAACTATCACTAGTAAAGATAAATTTATAGATAGACAAATGCAGAATCATGAAACATAGTAATGGTGGTACATAAATTATTTTTAACCCTATTATCCTATTTAAGAGACAAAAATTCTTTAGTGGATGGATATACAGTATAAAAAGAAGCAAACTCTTATTATAAAAGCATAGTGTGTCCGTGTGTGTGTGAAATTAAATGCATAGCATTTCAATATGTAATTGAAATTAAATTCTTATTAACATAAAATAAATAATTACAACTATAAGGTATTTATCTAAGCCTCAAGCTACCCATAAAGAAGAGATCTATAATAAACACAAAAACGAGAAAATAATTAAAGCAAATCACTACAGAAATAATTAAATAGCAAAGTAATACAGCAAATGAGGAACAAATAACTGAAAAACAGAGAAAACAATAAAACAGCAAATGTAAGTTCTCAACTATCAATAATTACCTCAAATGAAAATTATTTAAAGTATTCAATCGAAAGTCATAGAGTGAATGAATTTCAACACAAAGCAAGATTCAGAGATATGCTGTCTACAAGAAAATCACTTTAGATGTAAAAACACACAGATCCTGAAAAAGAGATTTCATGCAAATGGTAACCCAAATAAATTAGAGTTGGCTTTACTTCTACCAGATAAAGTAGACTTACATAAAATATTTCTCTACAGACAAAGGAGGTATTATAAAATGATGAAGGGACAATTTTTAAAAATGTATGCACCTAACATCAGAATATCTAAATCTATAAAGCAAATACTGACCATCCTGAAGGCAACAGTAAGGCAACAATAATAAGGTAGTTCAATGACTAACTTAAAATAATGAATAGAAAGAACATCCAGACAAAAAATTAAACAATGAGTTGACTTCAATAACACTTTAGACTAAATGAATTTTTCCTCCTAATAGCAGCAGAATAACACATTCTTCTCAAGTGCACACACAGTATTCTCTAGGATAGATCACATCTTAGGTGACAAAACAAACCTTAACAAATTCAAGAACACTGAAGTTATTCCATGTGTATTTTCTGACCACAAAAATAGGAAATGGGGTGGTGCCTGTGGCTCAGAGGAGTAAGGTGCTGGCCTCATATGCCAGAGGTGGCGAGTTTAAACCCAGCCCCAGCCAAAAACTGCAAAAAAAAAAAAAAAAAAAAAAAAAAAATTATATAGGAAATCAAGAACAGTAGAAAACAGAAAAATTCACAAATGCATGGAAGCTAAGCAACATACTCTTGAATAACCATATGTCAAAGAGGAAATGAAAAAGTAATTTTAAAAGTATTTCAAGACAAATAAAATTAAAACACAACATATCAACTGTTATGGGAAAGCAGTACTAGGAAGGAAGTTTATAGTATAAACACTTACATGAATAGAGGAAAGATCTCAAATAGAAAACTTAACGGTAGGCCCCAAGGAACTCTAAAAAGAAGAACCAACAGAGCCTCAAAGTTAGTGGAATGAAGGAAATAATACAGAGTAGAGCAGCAACAGAGTTATTTTTTAAAAAAGATAAACCTTTAGCTAGACTACCTGAGGAAAAAAGACAGATGATTTAAATAAATAAAATCAGAAATGAAAGAGGGGACATAACAAGGATGCCTCTGACATGAAGAGAATGGGGGAGTGATATTACCCACATGGGGAATAGGAGTCCTGACTCTCTTTCACCCATGGACACACCAAATAAACATCTATTCATGGATCAATTCCCTTTGAGAGAAAGAGACTAGTTGAGAGACTCCTACCCTCTGGGCAACTGAGCAAATGTTCACATAGGATGAATAGGAAAGGCTGAGGCAAGCTTGGTCATGGAACCCACCCTATGCCCTATTGTCAGGAAAGGAATCCCCGGCCCCATCTTCTCCTATGGAGAGGAGAGTTTGGGCTGTACACACATATGGCAGTCTAACTCTAAAGTTCTTTGTGGTTTGACCTTAATTACCAACTCTATGAGTGCACAGTGTGCGGGAGATTAGATATGTACTCACACAAGTCATTCTAACCACAGGAAAAAAATTATTGGTTTGATACAAGCTCTCAAGCATTTGTAGGGAATTTATCTCTCAGCAGCAGTACAGAGACAGACAGGGCTTTAAAAACACAGTTCCCTGTTTATGAAGGGGTTTCTGATGCACTCTTCCAGTGGCTACTTGGTGGACTGGCTTCTAATTAACTTCGCTGGGAAGTTAAAGGGCTAACTATTACACTGCTACTGCTAGCCTGAGTAGATCAATACCTCCTGAGCTCACCCTGCTTCACCCCAGTGATGACTCCAAGTCAATTAATTATTTCCTTTTGGAAGCAGTCTGTTCTGACATCAAGTGCCCCAAGTTTAACAGATTTCATCCGAGAGACTGAATCCTAAACCTACTACTTTTCAGCAGAGGGGACTGGCATACACAGTTCTCTCTAGAATACAGGAAAACTGTGGTGATTTCACATGACCTCCGGGGCCTAATTCACCAAGAGGACTGCAGAGAAGGGTCTTAAAAAATGCAGCCCCTGTTTCTCCCTGAAAGGGATTTATAACACACTCTTCCAGTGACTATTAGAAGCTTGGCTTCTAATTAACATGCATTAGAGAGTTAAAGGAGCAGACAAGTGGTGGTTCCCTGGCAGTCTGACAAGCATATAGGTACGTTCTGAGCTTCATCTTCAGCTCACCTGATAACCCCAAGTCAATTAATCCTTCTGGAAAGAGTCTATCCACATAGTGAATCTCTGAATTTTAAAGGTTTTACCTAGAGGATTGCATACTAAACCCCTTACTTTTGGGTAAAGAAGGGAATAGGCATATGTGAGTATCCCTAGATCATAGAACAAAGGTGGTTTTAAACAAAGACTTCCAGGGGCTACCACCCATTGGAACAGTACAAAAAATGGTATGAAGCTCCCATTTTCTCTCCAGAAGAGGCTTAAGACACACATTGCCAGTGGCTATTTGATGGTCTAGCTTTTAGCAAAATTGCATAAGGTACTAATAAGGAAAACAAACAATAGCTCTTCTACAGCCAGAGCTAGAGTTTGGCAATTCATAGGCCTTCTCTATGGCTCACACCTCATCCAGGCCTACCAATTCTCTGAGATGCCACGGCACTCTACTGAGGGTGAAATAGTGAAACTGTCTTAAAAAAAAAAAAAAAAGAGTGGATGTGCTGCAGGGAAGCTGGGCTGAGACGGGCTTCTCTGGCATCACTATGTTCCTGGGATGTCTCTGTACTTGTCTGTATACTTAAAGTCTAGAGAATAGTCTGATGGGAAGAGAAGTGTTCACACCACCCAGGACCCAGGAGTCAATAAGGAGGGTGGAATTCACTCACATGTCCCTGAAAAATCCTCCACACTGATGCTAACCATGGCAGCATGCAGGCAAAATCAGGGAAAACAAATCAGGGGCAGTTGGCAGGCCTGGTGGTAACTGAGCCCAGGGGAGATTTGCATCCTCCCTGAGCCAACAGCACATCTTTCCTCCCCAGCCTGAGCTTCGTCCTTTCTGAGCAAGCTGTGGTTCAGGGGCAAAGCCTGACCATTCTTTTGATACCCAAGGAAAGCTCAAAAGAGGGACAGCGGGTGGGAGCAAGGAGGAGGCAGGGGATCAAGGCAGCGGGTGACGACTGGCGGAGGGCCCAATGCAGTCAGCACTGACCATCTTCTTCATGCTGCTCTTCCTGCTGCTCTGCTTCCTGGGAATGATGGCCAATGGCTTCATTGTGCTGGTGCTGGGCAGGCAGTGGATGCGGTGCCGCAGGCTGCTGCCCGTGGACACCATCCTGATTAGCTTAGGTGCCTCTCGCTTCTTCCTACAGTGGGTTGGGTTGGTGCACAACTTATATTACCATATCCACTTTGCTGAGTACACCAGGAATCTGTCCCGACAGCTCTTTGGTCTACACTGGTACTTCCTGAACTCAGCCAACTTCTGGCTTGGTGCCTGGCTCAGCGTCCTGTTCTGCCTGAAGATTGCTAACATCACCCACCCCACCTTCCTCTGGCTCAAGTGGAGGTTCCCAGGGGTGGTGCCCTGGGTCCTGCTGGGCTCTGTCCTGGTCTCCATCATTGTAACCCTGCTGTTCTTTTGGGGGAACCACACTCTGCACCAAGGAATTTTAATTGCAAAAGTTTCTGGGAACGTGACCTTTCAAGAGTGGAAGAGGAGGGTGGAAATTCACTATTTCCTGCCCCTGAAACTTGTCACACTGTCAATGCCTTTGTCTATTTTTCTGGTGTCAATGGCACTGCTGATTTGTTCTCTGAGGAGCCATAGCCAGAGAATGCGGCAGAGCAGCCATGCCCCGCAGGACCACAGCATGGAGGCTCACACCAGAGCTCTGCAGTCCCTCATCTCCTTCCTCATTCTCTATGCTCTCTCCTTTGTGTCCCTGATGATTGATGTCTCAAGATATTTTTCTTCCAAGAGCCAGTGGTACTGGGTCTGGCAGATTATAAGCTATTTCACCATATCTGTGCATCCCTGCATCCTCATCCTCAGCAACGTCAAGCTTCGAGGCACGTTCAGGCAGCTACTATTGTTGGCCAAGGACTTCTGGCTCTTACCCAGAGCCCCAGATAAAAGAGGCAGGGGAGGATGACACCCCTGTGGTGTGCTGACATGGCAGTGTCTTCATAGCCACATGACTCCTGGCTCCTGCTGTGGGGCTCCCCTCTGGGAAGGAGAGGAGACAGGAAGATCTGGGAGCTCTCCCAACATGCTTCTTTTCTTTGGGACACAATACTGTTCAGATCAAGTACCAATGACCAGTATTGTCCAGTAGTTCAGAATGTAAAATATTGACCTTTCTTCAAGTTTGCATCTCCTTTGTCATCTGGAAGACTTCAGTCAAAAGTCTTAATTAACTGTACCATGTTATCTCAACTACCTTCCAGAGAGTTAGAAAATATGTGTGCCAGGCTGTGGACCGGGAAAGCAGCAAGCTTCTTGAGGACAATGTGATGGTTACTTTAAGGGTCTCAAGGGACAGGTGGTTGTGGTGGGCTATGACCAGGGCTGTGAGTTTTAATCGCCTTTCACTGTATTCAAGATTCTTTTTCTCTCCACATATTGGATACTCAGCTTTGAACTTTGTTAAGATTCCTGGAAGATTTCTTTATGCCACCCCATTTCTTTTTTCATTAATATTTCTATTGTTCTGCCTTGGATTTTCTTCTCGCTGAAGTCAGAATATCCGTCAGACTTTTCTCTTTGTCATTCCTGTAGAAAAAGACTGTGATTTTCTCCTTTTAAAAATTGATTCCGGCACTTTTATTTTCCCAAACAAATATCATAGAGCCACATCCTCATTGAGGAAATATAGATTTTTTTTTGTTTTGAAGAACAAAGACTCCAGAACTTGACTTAGTTTTTATCTAAAAGCCATTGTAATGTGTTTTATAAAGAATCACCTGATTCAAGTTTACGTTTAAATATTGTTTTAAAGTAACATGCTTCAATTACTATTTTAGAAATAATTTTGGAAAACATGTTAAGTAGAGATGAGTCCCTCTAAGGCAGGGCTAAATGTTTTTTTTTTTTTTTTTTTTTGCCGAGGCTGGGTTTGAACCTACCACCTCTGGCATATGGGGCCGGCACCCTACTCCTTTGAGCCACAGGTGCCACCCAGGGCTAAATGTTTTTGCTAAAATGCATCAATGTGCAAATTTCAGAGACCAGCTTGCAACTGGATTCCTGACAGGGAGAAATCGTAATCTCCTCTGAGAGTGGAAATTTCCCTCTGTTTAGCATAAATGCCACTGAGTGAATGCAAACTCATAATCTGTAATCTTACGGCAAACGACCCAACATATTAAAATATTTGTATTTTAACATAGGTAATACATGTGTGCTTACATGTTTAAAATCTCAACATGTATTGAAGAGTATACACAGAAAATATCCATCTTTTTTTTTTCTTCAGATACATTCTTTACAGTTTTGTGTCTGGCTTTCAGAAAGACTTTGTTTTCTTCCAAAAACCCACTAATACCTAATGAATGAGTCAATTAACTTACTGCTATATTCTGTATCAGCACCTAGCTGACTAACCCACCAAATGATTTATTAACTATGTTGTCTCTGTATCTTTCTACATAGAGGTTGTACAATATGCACTCTGGTCTGCTTCCCTATTTTTTTCCAGGTAACAATGTAATAATGTATCTAGGTGCTATGCATGTGTGTGCACACCTAGTATTTCCTCACTTTTTTTAAAGCATGGATGTACAAAAATATTTTTTTAACAACTTATCTGTCACTTAGGTTACTTCCTATTTTTTTTTTTTTTTTTTTTGCAGTTTTTGGCCTGGGCTGGGTTTGAACCTGCCACCTCCGGCATATGGGGCCAGTGCCCTACTCCTTTGAGCCACAGGTGCTGCCCTACTTCCTATCTTTTGCTATTCTAATAAAATACTGTAATGAGTAACTACTACATGTGTAATCTTGCACATGCACAAATTAACTATAGGATAAATGCCATGAAATGGAATTACTGTGTCAAGTGGTATGTGCACTTTCTAATTTTAACAAATATGTTCTCCATAGCTTTGCATCAAATTACTTTCTCACCAGCAATTTTTGAGGGTGCTTATTTTCATATGCTTTATTTTTTGTAAATCTGCTAGGTTAAAAAAATGGCATTTTTGAAGTTGTAATTGAGTAGGAGTTTATCATTATGCTATGTGTTTAGAGCCATGTATGTTATTTCTGTGGACAGTCTACAGCTTTTCTGAATTTGGTTGTTGACCTTTTTCATATTGGTTAGTAGGAGCTCTATGTGTATTAGTTATTAGCTTTTTATCTGTCATATTTTTATCTGCTATTGTGAGTAGCATAATGCTTCCCCAATCTTGATGTTTTTTATTTTAATTTTCCTTGATTCTAATATTAATTTTAAAAGCTCATTTATTAATGATGGACTTATAGGGAAATGCACAGGTAGTATAGAGTTCTGTTAGTCTTTATCTAGCTTCTTCCAGTGGTGACATTTTTATGTAGCTGTGGTACAATATCAAAACTAGGAAAGTCACACTGGTACATTGCCATTAATGATTCTATAGACATTGTTTAGTTTTCACTATTTTTTTAAACTTACATTTGTGTGTATGTGTGTGTGTAATTTTATGTGGCTTTGTCCTACATATGGTTTTGTATAATTACAGTAAAGGTGCAGAACCATTCCATCACCACAGAACTCCCACACTGTCACCCGCTGGTATTGTTATACCTCCCTGCACTGTGCCCTTCACATTTTTATTTGTTTGTTTCTGTTTTTATAATGGCTTTTTCCATCCATAAATATTTGCTGATTTTATTCCAAATAAACTTAGTTACTTCTGGAATTAAGCTCATTATTAGAAGACAACCCTCACTTTAATGTCATAAAAAATTCTCTTTTATTTTCTTAAAGTACTATTTTGTTTTGATTTTTACATTTAAATAATTACCCTTCTATAATTTATCCTGATAAAGGCATCATGTATCAGAGAATTTTATTTTTTTCAGATGATTAACTTGTTCTAATGTATCTATTGAATGAATTTTTTCTCTACCAATATAAAATGTGACTTTTTATCATATGTTAACTATATATGTTGACTTATTCCTAGACTTTCTGTTCTCTTTTCCTGCCTTGGTACAAGCATGTGTCCTGAGTACAGGATGTTAATTATTTTCGGTTTATAATATGTTTGACTATCTGGCAAATTAGCCCTTCTCTATTAATCTCCTTTTTCAGAATTTTCTTGGATACTATTTAAAAATAATTTTTATGTGGTCCAAAACAGAAATTTCTTTTTTTACAATATTAATGGAAGTATTCCTATATAAAAATATAGTCTGTCTTTCTCTTTGTTCTGATTTCTTCTTGAATTACTCTCAGTTGTGTTTTAATTTTTTAAAATATAGATCTACCACGCTTCTTTATATGCATCCTTATAGATGTACTTTGTCCTTTATCCCTTAGTTTCCAGTGTCCTGGGATGTTAAATGGGGTAATAGCTGCAAGGTTTGAAACACGTCACATAGGTACATGACACGTAAGTAGTACTCATTATAGCTTTTTAATAGTTATAATAACTCTAAATTAATAGTATTATTCTGATTATATCATGAGTCTGCATCAGTTTAGAGAGCAGAGAAACCTGAGTATGGCAAGGACTCTTCTACTCACCAGCAAAGACTAGTTATTTTATTTTACTCGTTTCTTTCTCTGATACTTTTAGCCCCATTTTTAAACTTTTACCAATTTTATTCAGTTCCCAAACAAGGCGGAGATAGTGAGTGTGACTTAGATAAACAAAATCCAATGATGATGACAAGAAACCAGTGGGCAGGGACTCTGGCCCTGCAGTAGGTCTAGGGCTCACAAGAGGCTCACCAAAGGGTGTGGTTCTAAGAGAATAATTCACTCACGTTGCATTTTATTTTAACATCAACCAATGGAGATGAGAGGAAAGGGCTAAGAGGATTTTTTTTTTAAGGTACAGGAAAGTAGGAAAATAAAATACTAAGAGTAGCTAAATAACATGTAGCTATTATCTTGAACTTTATTCTACCATATCATGTTGGAAAGGTTGTTACATCAAATTGTTTTCCGATACATCCCTATATTTGCCTTTGTGACTAGACACCAGTCTTTCACCCTCTGGGAGGCTGCAAACCCTGTGAGGGTAGAACTGTGTGACATTTTATATTTATAAAAGCAGATATATGGATGTATTGGAAAACATTCCCATATAGCAACCTTATATAGCATGATGTAGCAGAATAGTTTCAAGATAATGGCTGCAGTTAGGATGCATTGGAAATCAGATTAGATCAATTGGAAATAAGATTTATTGATAGATCCTAGCTCATGGACTAGAGGCTCTGCCATCTTTGGCTGGTAGAGTTGCCTAACAAGTCCAGTTCCTCAATGTCATGAAACTTATCTAAACCCCTGTCTTATCAATCAGCAGCAAACATCACAGTTCACCACTGAAGGTTCTATACAAGACATTTTATAAAATGTAAACTTGTGTTTATATAAACCAAATTATACATTGCAACCAATTCCCCACAGATTGTTTGAGAATTGATATTTTTTGAGTGCTTGTGGAAAGGCAATGCCGTGTGGGGAATGAGGTGGTGAGCGTGGCAGGCACAGCTCTCCCTCCCCTCAGGGGGTTTGCAGTCTCCTGGGGAGCCAGGGACAAGTGTCCAGTCACACAAGCAAGCCTATCATTGCTACCTGGGGAAAGTGCTCTGAGGGGAAAGCACCGGGCCTGGCAGTGGGAGTAACAGGAGGCAGTGGCTTCATTTGGAAGAGAGATAGAGGGAAGGATGTGTCAGAGGAGAGAAGGATTCCCTCAGGAGGAGATGAAACTGCAGACGAGGTGACATTCTGAAACACGCTCCGAGTGCTCACTTATGCTGAAGCTTGTCAAGAGCTCTTGCTCTCTGTAGTGGTTTGGTCCTCTGGTTATGTAGAGGGACGTTGCTGGATGGGGGAGATTCTGTTTTGGGTAGAAACAGGGAGAAGCAGGGAGTCTTGCCACCAGGGATTCCAACATGTGAGTCCCCAGGCATGTTCCGAATGGCCACAGACCGTTCTGTCATGCCCATTTGCTCTCTCCCTTGAGAGTCTAGAAACCCTCTCCTAATTCTGCTCCTACTGCCCTCCTCCTCTCCCTCTGTTCTCCAGAGGAAGAGCCATTCCTCATTGTGTGACCTTGGGCCCAGAGTTTTGATGTCAGGGGCATGAGGCATTGATGTATTCTTGAAAACAACAAAAAAGGTCTGACGGCTTTCCTAGGCCAGGGCCTTTGGTGAGATTTAGACTCTGTTTGGTGAGTCACTATCAGGAAAGCAAACTCCAAGTCCCTCCCTAACCAGAGTGCAGACCTGTCTAACCAGGGGTTTGCCTTTTGAGATGGGGAAATAGATCAGATGTGGGGCATTATCACAGACGGCCCTGATAGAAGCATGAAGTAAGCTCTATTTATCTTGCTGAGATGCTAGAGTTACTCAGACGGTAGGGCATCTTCTCGGACTAAAAACAGAACAAAACAAAAAAGAAACAGAAAAGTTAAAAGCACTTTGTCTACAGAAACACCCTTTGTTCAATTCTCAACATTAAGATCTGTTCGTTCATTTTTACTTCTAATATTTGTCATGTTCTAAATAACTTCCAGTCTCTGTCCTCCAGCTTCCCAACTCTTTTAGGTTTTGACACCCAACCTTGAACTCACCTGTTTTGCGAAGTCTGCTTTAATTATGGACTATGTCATTACAAGTTATTGATTCACTTACTCCTTCCATTTAATCATAAAATAGAGAGTTTTTGTTCAAGAAGAAGAAAAAAGATGATGCTATTTATCTTTGTCTCAATTAGTCTAAAGTCTTAGAGGGGAGGAAGGGCCCAGCTTCTAGACAACAGTATTAGATGTGCTATTCCTCGTGTCAAACCCCAGCTATCCTACCCTTGCATGTAATGCAAATTCCTTGGCCTTGTTTTCAAAGCCCTGCTATGTCTACCCCTGTCTCTGGGCTTAGCTGCTCCTTGAGTCTCCCCCAAATGAAATCTTTGCTCTAACCAGACTGGTTTGCTTCTTCTTCTCCAGACACCCTTTCCCTTCTACCTCTTCACTTGAGTGATGTTGTTCCCCCTCTTACTAGGAATGGACCCTTCTGTCTCTATTCCCTCATTCATCCAATTGTCACCATTTTTCAATACACAATTTAATTTTTTCTTCCCCTTTAATTCCTTTGCAAATCACCTGAGTTTCTCTTCTCTGTAGGGGAATTCCAGGAAGTGGATAGGGCTTCTAATCTCTATCTCCTACTTAACAATTAGCCAAATGTTGGACTTTTTTTGCTTTACTGGGTTATGTTGTAATTTCTTTCTTCAGATATATAGATATATGATTATGTCTTCTATTTCCAAATAATCACCAGGTTGTAGGGAAGGACTGCATCTCATACTGGACTTCTTGTGTCTCCTGCAGTACCAGACAAGTGTGCTGAATGCATAGATTATGCCATGGGTTTGTTTACTGATTGGTTTTTCTTTTCAAGACTAGTGTGATGTTCCAGGCCCACTCTCAGTACTTAGGAGGAAGGAAGTTGTAAGGATACAGGTGATGATGGGAACCAGTGTTGAGCACAGAAGTGATGGTCATTAAAAACAGTGTTTGATTGATTATAGATGGGAAAATTAACATTTAGGACAATGACAAAACTGATTATGGAAAATATGCTGGTTAACTTAATCAACAAATATTTCAAATTTGTTAGGTGTAAACTGCTTTTTGTTCTTATTGAGAGAAGGTTAGAGCTACAAAGGACATTCCAAAACATAACGGATTATTTATTCATGTCTTCCAAAGCAGCAAAGAATGCATCTTTCCAACACACACACATACATGCATGTGTGTACAGTTGTACAATTACTTTATCCTGTAGTACAAGTTTCCTTTCTCTTAGGGAAAGGGCTCCCCTTTCCTTTCCTGAGTTCTTGTGCATTTCCCTCAGTGTACAACTGACTTCTTACCCAGCATTAAACTCAGAGTACTAGGAGCACCTCTATGCTGGAGCCCAATATGACAGACTGGTATGGGTGACATGCACACAGGCTACAGGGTTCACATGTTGTGCCCACAGGTGGGCAGGTATATGATGACTGCTGTCTCATGGTAGAATTATCCAGGCCCACAACCCAAGAGACAACTTCCTGTGCCACACAGAGCCTTGGACTCACCACTGTCAAATAATGTAGGGGGTCACAGATGGACATTGTCCTCAGCAGTAGGAACTTGTTTTCCCCCCAAACCAGTGAGAAGATCTGGGTCACACACTGGGAAAGGGAGATGGTCTTCCTCCTCAGGAGGAAGTGCACCAGCACCTGGGGCCCCAGTGGAGGGGCAGCAGATGGTCACAACTGAGAGGCTGCCGAGGAAGCAGTATATGAGAGGGTGGAGATCCCTTAGGAAAGACTTCACTCAGCCAGGTCATGTTGTTCTTCCCCAGGGAGCAGGTAGGTCAGGTTGCCAGGGCAAAAGATGAATTAGAGAGCCAAATCAGAATCAGGTGTCACAGCCTGGTGCTCAGCAAAGGACCTTGAGTAGCACTGCATGTGTTATATGCTTTCTCCATTAAAGTGTAAGCTTCCTGATGTCTTGGGTATTTTCTGATTTCATTTATACGGCAATTCCTAACAAATGTCTTAAAATAAATAATTTTTGATTGGTGTGCAAACAAACATGTTTAATGTGGTTTTGAGGATTATTCTTTGATCCCAAGATTTAGAATGTAGGTGCTGAGATCCTCCTTCTCCCTATTACTCAGGCTGCGGGCAGGGGCTCTTTCTGCTTCTCCCATAATCCAGGCTGGATCAAGGGCAGAAAGAATAATCACTCACCTGGTTCTCAGGACACTGATTAATCAAGCTTAGTCCATTGATAGGATCAGACACTCATTGCTGAACATTCTATCCACTGTAATTATGTCCCAACTTCTTGAGCTCATGCTGATTCCTTGGTGAAATGCTGGCATTTGTTTGAATGTTAAAGTCAGTGATTAATAAAACATGAATGCCCTCATCACTAACTTGCAATGACAACATTTGGAAACTGACGGTGCCCACAGATGAAGTCAGTAAGGGTGTGCCTCCAAAATCCTTTGAGCCTTGTGGGTAAACCATCCAGTCATGGCAAAGACATGTTAGCCCTTGAAGCACCTCTTGTTTACTTTGTTGGTCTTTAGCCTCTATCAAAGAATATAAATGTCATTCTTAATATATATGTACTAAGAAAAGTTTGTGGTCTTTATTTTAATGTATATTAATGGCAAGTCCCTCTAGCTGTCATTTCAATATTTATCTTGTGTCCGTTTGCAACACAATACGAGAAGGTAGTGCTGATGGCTTTTTTTTTTTTTTTGCAGTTTTTGACTGGGGCTTTTTTTTAAAATTAAATTATAGCTGTGTACATTAATACTATCATGGGGTACAGTGTGCTATTTCTATATACAATTTGAAATACTTTCATCAAACTGGTTAATATAGCCTTCATGTCATTTTCTTAGTTATTGTGTTAAGACATTTATATTGTACATTTAGGAAGATTCACATGTACCCTTATAGGATGAACCATAAGCGTGATCCCACCAATCACTGTCCCTCCACTCATCCTCTCCCCTCCCCTCCTCTCCCTCTTCCCTTTCCCCATATTCTTGGGCTATAATTGGGTTATAGCTTTCATATGAAAGCTATACATTAGTTTCATAATAGGGCTGAGTACATCGGATACTTTTTCTTCCATTCTTGAGATACTTTGTTAAGACGAATATTTTCCAGCTCCATCCATATAAACATGAAGGAGGTAAAGTCTCCATCTTTCTTTAAGGCTGCATAATATTCCATAGTGTACATATGCCACAATTTATTGATCCATTCATTGAGTCAATGGGCACTTGGGCTTCTTCCACGACTTAGCAATTATGAATTGGGCTGCAATAAACATTCTGGTACAAATATCTTTATTGTAGTGTGATTTTTGGTCTTCTGGATATATACCTAGTAGAGGAATT
>NW_003852444.1:1825544-1841270 GCF_000181295.1 Otolemur garnettii | reverse complement strand
CTGATTCCATGTAAAACGAAGTATTATTTTTTCGAGATCTGTAAAGTATGACAGTCAGGCTTTAATAGGGATTGCATTAAAATTATATATTGCTTTGGGCAGTATGGACATTTTAACAATGTTGATTCTTCCCAGCCATGAGCTTTTCTTAGAGTTTCATAGTTCTCTTTATAGAGAGATCTTTCACATCTTTTGTTAGGTAAACCCCCAAATATTTCATCTTCTTTGGCACTACTGTGAACGGAATAGAGTCCTTGACTGTTTTTTCAGCTTGACTATTGTTGGTATATATAAAGGCTACAGATGTATGAGTGTTGCTTTTGTAACCTGAGACGCTGCTGTATTCCTTGATCACTTCTAAGAGTTTTGTAGTAGAATCCCTGGTGTTTTCAGATATACAATCATATCATCTGTGAAAAGTGAGAGTTTGATCTCTTCTGTCCCTATATAGAGACCCTTGATCACCTTTTCCTCCCTAATTGTGAAGGCTAAAACTTCCATTACAATGTTAAAGAGCAATGGAGACAATGGGCAACCTTGCCTGGTTCCTGATCTGAGTGGAAATGATTTCAACTTAATTCCATTCAATACAATATTGGCTGTGGTTTTGCTGTAGATGGCCTCTATCAGTTTAAGAAATGTCCCTTCTATACCAATTTTCTTAAATGTTCTGATCATGAAGGGATGCTGGATATATCCTGAAATTTAAACAAAATTGATCCTGAAATTTAAAAAAAAAACTTCATAAAACTTACAGTACTTTTTGTGTGTGGATAAAGATATGCTCACTAGAATATGTTTTTCTAAGATCTCAACATAAAATTAATTATACGCTATAAGCATCATTTTTCATAAATCATAAGTTCTTAGAGTAATTGAAAATAGAAGCATGTAATGTTTTCTGTCCTATAAAATCAGTAATCTGAAAGATAAAATCTATATTTCTCATAAAAATTTAATAACATTTTACCATAATTTGAGCAAACTTGTAATACTAGCTCTATCAAAATATAAAGTGTATTAAATGACTTTTTTAAAACTCATAGACCTACATGTCTCCCCAAAGTCCTTTTTCTTCTATTTTAATTTAAAGGATAATTACTAGTCAGTAGGAAAATAATGAACACACAATCATAGAAGTAGAAAAATGAAACAAAAAATATAAATAGGAAGAACTTATTTAGCATATAGAAAATTTTAAAAAGAAATACAAATCAAAATAATATGCTATTTTAAGAGATTTAATTGGCAATGAAAATGTTACTATATATATATTGGACCGTTTATCAGTGCATATATCAAGATCCTTAAGAAATACTTACACTCTCATAATTTAAATGGGTCTGACCCTTCTGAAAGAGTGTATTCTTAACCTTGATCCAAGCTACATGATAATATCAAATACATGATCTCTTACAAAGTTGTTTAAAATGTATTATAATCATTCAGTGTATCATTGTAACTTGAAAGGACTTCTTCCTCACATCCAAAGAATTAACGGAAATGTGGGGATACTACACTGCCTTCCTGTGCTGCTTTTTGATGCAGTGAGGCATTACCCTGCATAATTCATCACATAAGCAGCTGGAGAAAGCAGCTCTCAAGGGACTTAAATTGGGCAGTAAAGAATAAGGCAAGAGGAATAACATGCACATTTAATTATTCTGAGAAAGGCCATACTACAGAAGGTAGAAGAAATGGGATTTGATCTTGAGTTTTTCTGATTCCAGAGGCTGAGCTCTTAGCCACTACCTTCTAAAGCCTACATATAAGTATTGCAGGACTCACCTGGGTGAGGAAAAAATACAAAAAAATAATCATTCAAGGTGACTAACATAGGAACACATTCTGGAAAAATTTTAAATTGTAAGTCTATAAGAAAAAGTCCAACAGCAAACAATTCAGTTCCCTGAGAAAGTCCAACAATCATTCTGACACCAAACTTTTCCTCTACAATAAAGAATGACAGGAAGGCACTGAATAATTTTCTACTAGCTGTGGGGGCACAAAAGTATAATCCACAATCTTATATCCAGCCAAATGATCTTTGAAATAAGAGAAAAGCAAATAGATATTATCTTATATGAATGGTTTATAAGAGTCAGTTAAGTTAATTTTTGTACTTCTTAAAGGGTACGGATATATAAACAAAAAATATAAAATTTAAAGGAAAGGGGTAATCATGTTGAATTAGAGAGTCTAATAAATGTCTTTACTAGAAAGAAGGTTGAAGTACACTGATAAGAAGGAGGACTTCACAATGCAGTGGATATGAAAAGGAAGCTACAATTAAATAAATGATTGGTGTAATTAATTATTAGAACCCTGGAGATGTTATGGGCTCTAATTTGGCAGTTATAATCAAAGATAGGCAAGATTAGTGGATGATAAAAGGGAGCTACTTGAAACATTGTTTATGAAATAACATCACAGATTAACTCCTTTCTCATGATCCACCATCAGAATGAAGGCCCAGCCTTGATCCTAAGGGAAAGAAAAAGGTTTCTTTCTCTAACAGATAAGACAAAATTTCTGAAAGAAAATTCCTGGAGCCTCCATAGTTGGTGTTGTTTTCACCAAGCAAATATCACCTTTCTATGGTATTTCAGGGCCCAATACCTTTATAATCAAATCCCATCTTGACCACCCTAAAATGAACTCTAGCACTTGATATGATTTATCCTCAATCTAAATACATATCACTCTGATAAGACTGCCTACCTAGGGCAACAGGTTACCCAGCTGTTCATATGGTTTCTAATTGTACCATAAACAATTTGAAAACTAAAAAAAAATCAAAAACACTTACTTTCAGATATTGAAAAACAATCAGTACAGAACTGTAATTCCTGTGAAAAGGAAAAATAATGAGATGATTCTGGAAATAACCCAGATTTCTTCCCAGAAGAAAATATCCAGATTGTGGCACAAGAAGAGGGGAATCAAACAGAGGCTGAAAATCTTACTCAGTGGAAGACACAGAGATTGGAAAGAAGGATAAGCTACTACAGCCAGAAATCAATCTTTGAGTCTCTGGGTAAACACCAATCTGTATATGAGCAATGTAAACCACCATGAGACTGGAAAAGAACAATTTCCAAAGAAAGAAAAATTACTGGAGAGCTATGAAACAACTCCCAGAACTCACATGGAGCCAGAATTCATTTTAGTACTCTTTGGCTAGACTGAGAAATGTTATTGAAAATACAGAGCATTCCATCTGAATGGCAGAAAAGCTATGCTATACACATTAAGAAAAAATATAAATAACTATCCTAAATTAGCTTTTTTTAAAATTCAGAAGAATCAAACTAATTTACAGGTATTATAACTTAACTGCCAGAAAGTCTGAATGGTTTTAATAAAATACAACAAAAGCAAGCATTAAATAGCTTAAAATTCTATCTAACATTTGATTAAAAATTACTAGATCTTGTACTAAGAACTTGTAAATGGTTTGTTTGGCCCTGCCAAGTCTCATGCTGAACTTTGATCCCCAAAGTTGGAGATGAGGCATGATAGATGGTGTTTTGGTCAGGGGGGCATATCCCTCATGAATGGCTTGGTGGCATTCTCATGGGAGAGAGGGAGTTCTCATTCTTAGTTCCAGCTAGAACTGGTTGTTGAAAAGAGCCTGGCACCTCTTCCCCTCTTCTCTTGCATTTCTCTCTCACCAGGTGATCTCTGGCTATTTTCATCTGTCTTTCTGCCATGAATAGAAACAGCCTGAAACCCTCACCAGGAACAGAAGCTGGTACCATACACCCCCTACAGACTGCAGAACCATGAGTTGAACAAATCTCTCTCTGTTGTAAATTACCCAGCTTCAGGTATTCCTTTATAGCAACACAGAAATGGACCTTGGAGAAGCAGGAAAATACGGAACAAATTTGGAACAAATCAGTTAACAAACACAGATCTGGGAATGGAAGAAATAAATGGGTCTTCTAGAGATAAAAAAAATATGTAAAATTAAAATTTTACTAGAGGAGATTTATAGCAGCTTAAGCTTTATTTTCAAAATAAAAGAACAGTGAGATTAATCCTCCTAAATATAGAAGCATCCAATAGCAGTGCTTCAAAATATATGAAACAAAAATGGGAAAAAGTGAAAGAAGCTATAGAAAATACACAACAGAGTGGGATAATTCAACACCTGCCTCTCAGTTAATGAATAAGTAGATAGGAAATCTGTAAGAATACAAGGATATGGAAAACTCAAACAATGCTATCAACCAACTAGACCTAACTGACAACTATAAATCATGCACCTGAAATCAACAGAACATACATTTATTTTCAAGTGTACATAGAACATTCCTCAAGACTGATAATTTCCTTGCCCTGTCATAAAACAAGTCTCAAGAAATTTTAAGAGATGAAAATCACGCGGGCTATATTCTCTGATCATAATACATTTAAATTAGAAATCAGTGTTAGGAAGATATTTGCAAAATCTCATAAATATTGGATATTAAACATTAGTTGTCAGAGAACCCAATATAAAACCATTTACCTATAACCCACAGATCTTTCACAAGGCAGACAATAACATATGCTGAGGGCAAGAAGCCCTATTCAGTAAATGGTGCTGGGAAAATTGGACAGCCACATACAAAAGATTGAAGCAGGAGCCCTACATTTGACCACTCACAAAAATTAATTCAAGATGGATGAAAGACTTTAAATCTAAGCCACAAAACCATAATAATTCTAGAAGAAATGTAGGAAAAACTCTTCTGGATATCAGCTCAGGCAAAGAATTTTTGACTAAAAAAAAAAAGAAAGAATTTATGACTAAGACGCCAATGGCAATCATGGCAACAACAAAATTAATAAATGGGATTTGACTAAAGGAATATGTTCTGCAAAGCTAAAGAAATAATCAACAGAACAAATAGACAACATTCAGAATGGGAGACAATGTTCAAAGCTATACATTTAATAAAGGGCTAATATCCAGAATTTACAAAGAACTCAAACAAATAAGCACATACACACAAAAACAACACTATTATAAAAGTGAGCAGAAGACATGAATAGAAGCTTCTCAAATGCAGAAAAACAAACAGTTAATAAACATATCAAAAAATGCTCAACATTACCAATCATCAGGGAAATGCAAATGAAAATGACAGAGAGATACCACCTTACCCCAGTTAGAATGGCTTTTTCTAAAATAAAAGAAAAAATAAAGTCCAAAACAATAGATGCTAGCATGGATGCAGAGAGAAAGGAACATTTATATACTATTGACATGACAGCGAATTAAGACAACCCTTATGGAAAATAGTAGGGAGATTACTCAAAGAACTAAAAGTAGACCTATAATTCAATCCATAACTCCCACTATTGGATGTCTACCCAAAGGAAAATAAAATTGAATCAAAAGACACCTGTACTTGAATGTTTATAGCTGCACAATTCCAAATTGCAAAGATGTGGTACCAGCCCAAGAGCCCATCAAATTGTGAGTGAATTAATAAATTGTGGTATATGAGATCTGAAAATTAAGTTTGGGAACTCATCCCGGAAAAAGTGCTAGATACTTTATTTCTAAATATCTTTATGGTTACCTTCAAATTACTCCCTTTGGGGAAGCTATGCACTGACAACAGTGCCTAGTCCATCCATGAAAGCAATTTTGGAAATCTTTTTTTGGAATGGCCATCAATACTGTCATCTTATTACCTTTGATGTCCTAAATGTCATCAAAATGTCTCTTCCTTTCAATATTTTGTTTATCTTTGGGTAAAGAAAGAAGTCATCGGGGGCCAAATCAAGTGAACAGAGAATGTGTTCCAATACAACTGTTCATTGGCTAAAAAATTCCTCCCAGACAGTGCTATGTGAGCTGGTATATTGTCATAATGCAAGACAGTGAAAAGTTGTCAGCAAGAAGTTCAGGTTGTTTATGTCTAATTTTTTCATGTAGACTTTTCATAACTTGCAAGTAGTAAACATAGTTAACTGTCCAGTTGGCACAAATTCATAATGAACCATCTCTCTGATATTAAAAAAAAAAAAAGACCGAAAACACTGTTTTGACTCTTGATTTGAATTCATGGGACTTTTTGGTCATGGAGAATCGGCTGACTTCCATTGTACACTTTGACCTTTTTAATTTCAGGGATTTTAATATTGGCACAACCATGTTTCATCATCAGGGATAACATGCCCAAAACATTGTCTTTGTCTCTTCAGAAGTCCGAGCAAATTTTAACTCTCCTTTGCTTTTATTCTTCAGTGAGTTTCTTTGGGGCCACTTTTGTGCACACCTATCTCACACCAAGATTTTCAGTGAAGATTTTTCTAATTTCTTCTGTATTGGTATTTACTTGGTTTGCTATTCTTCTCATTGTCAGTTGATAGTTTTTACTCAGAATTCAATGGTTTTTAAAATAAGAATAAACTATTTTCATAAAAGTAAATTTTAAAATATATGTCCTGTGGAACACATGGCACTTCCTTCAGAATGAGATCTCAGCACATGGGACTAAAGGAAGAGAAGAAACCTCAGGAAAAGATGAGGAGGGGGCCAATAAAAGAAAGAATTTTCTTAGCAGCCCCCACCCCAAACTTTCTCTCAGCAGTTACAGCTTCGGCTTTCCCAACCACCTACATAGGAGAATGAATTTTGTGGAGCCATTCTTCAATATGATGTTCAGTCAATCAGTCCACCAATTCTAAATACCAATCTCTGTTTTGAAACCAGAAAGGGGTACCATAAAAAGAGAGAATGCCCTCTCAATCTGTCAAGAATTTTGTCTGTTAAAGGTTGGATAAGAGAAGTAAAAGTACTTGGCCTGGTAAGGGTTTTTCCTATCTAATTCCACTGTCTGGCTGCAGAGTCAGTCAAGAGTCCAAGGGGTGAGCTCCATACTTTTTTCTTATTTGGGGTTAATATGAGGGTACATATAATTAGGTTACATTATTTGCATTTGTAAGGTAAAGTCCAAGTTGTACTTGAGTCCCTTGCCCAGAAAAAGTCCCATATATCCATATATTGTACCTGGTGGGTGGGAACTTACCAAACTCCCTCCCACCTCCACCTTTTTTAATTTAATTGAGTTTTTCTTTCATGTGGGCTTAGAGTTGTTAAACTACTAGTTTCAATTTACTATTGAGTACATGTGATGCTTGATTTTCAATTTTTGAGATACTTTACTTAGGAAAATGTTCTCTCCATGTAAATACCAAAGGTACAAAGTCTCCTTTTTTATGGCTGAATGGTATTCCATGGTATACATACACCATAGTTTATTAATCCATTAATGGGTTTATGGGTACTTGAGGTGTTTCCACATTTTTGTGATTATAAACTGAGCTGCTATAAACATTTGTATATAGCAATTAAATTATGGTTAAATTATTTCTTTTTTTGGTTAAATTATTTTTTTTTGTTTTTATGGTTAAATTATTTCTTTTTCCTCTGAGTAAATACCTTATGAGATTATGTGGAAGGTCTACTTTTAGTTCTTTAAGGATTTTTTTTTTTTTGAGACAGAGTCTCACTATGTCACCCTCGGTAGAGTGCTATGGCGTCACAGCTCACAGCAAACTCTAAATCTTGAGCTTAAGTGATTCTCTTGCCTCAGCCACCCAAGTAGCTGGGACTACAGATGCCCGCCACAATGACCAGCTATTTTTTTATTGCAGTTGTCATTGTTGTTTAGCACACCCAGGCCAGGTTCAAACCCACTTGCCTTGATGTATATGGCAGCTGCCATACTGCAGAGCTACGGGCAATGCTAGTTCTCAGTCCCACCGACAGTGCCTAAGTTTTCCCCTTGCTCCAACCACCCCATCCACAGCTTTAAGACTTTGTGATGTGGGCTGTTCTCTTGACAGTTAGGTAGTATCTCAAAATGGTTTTGATTTGCACTTCTCTGATGATCAGGGACAATGAGCATTTTTTCATGTATTTGTTGTCTATCCTCTTGGGAAGAGGTTCTGTTCATGTCTCTTGCCCAAAGACTAATGGGTTGTTTGCTCTTTCCTTGTTGATTTTCTTGAGTTCTTTGTGGTTGTTTTTATTAACTCACTGTCAAATTTGTAGCCTGAGAATATCTTCTCCTATCTGAAGGTTATCTACTTGCTTTGTTGATTGTGTCCTTAGCTGTGCAGAAGCTCCTTAACTTGATTAGGTCCTATTTATTTTTGTTGTTGCTATAATTGCTAATGGGGCCTCATTCATAAATTCTTTCCAAAGGCTAATATTGTTAAGATTTTTCCCCATACTTTCCTTTAGTGTTTTTATTATTTCTTCTCTTAGATTTAAATCTTTTATCCAGTGTGAATTAATTTTTGTAAGTGGTAAGAGATACAGGGTCAGTTTCAATCCTTTACATGTGGCTAACCAATTCTCCCAGCACCAATTATTAAATTGGGATTATTTTCCCCAGTGTATGAATTTGTTTAGTTTATGGAAGAGCAGATGAGTATTTGAGACTGGTTTCATCTCTAGTTTCTCTATTCCGTTCCATGACATCTGTCTCTATCTTCATGCCAGTACCATGCTGTTTTGATCACACTAGACTTGTAATATAACCTGAAATCTGCTAATGTGATACCTCTACATTTATTTTTATATTGTAGAAGTGTGTTAGCTAGTCAGGTTTTTTTCTGATTTCATACTAAACGAATAACCATTTTTTCAAGTTTTTCAAAGTATAACGTGATGTTTTAATGAGAGTTGTGTTAAATCTGTAAATTGCTTTGAGTAGTATAGACATTTTAACAGTATTGATTCTTCTAAGTCATGAGCATGGTATATTCTTCCACTTGTTAATGTCTTCGCTATTTCTTTTTTCAGGGTTTCATAGCTCTCTCTGTAGAAATCCATAACATCTTTTGTTAGGTATATTTCAAGGTATTTTATTTTCTTTGAAGCTATTACTCAACAACAACAACAAAATAACTACAAACCAATATCATTAATAAATATGTATGCAAAAATACTGAATAAAACCCTAGCAAATAGAATTCAGCTACACATCAAAAATACAAAACATCGCGAACAAGAGGGCTTCATCCCAGGGATGCAAAGATGGTTCAACATATGCAAATCCGTAAACACAATTCACCACATAAACAGAAACAAAAACAAAGACCATATGATCCTCTAAAATGATTCAGAAAAAGCATTTGATAAAATTGGCATCCTGTACTGATAAGAACACTTAAGAAAATAGGTATAGATTTTAAAAACTGACAGAACAGAAGTCATCTTTGGCAAACCCACAACAAATATACTGAATGGGGAAAAACTGAAAACATTTTTATAAGTGAAACCAGATGAGGATGTCCACTATTATCCATTATCTTCCTCTAAAACCAGGGGAAGGCTCTTTCACTTTTACACAGAGAAACTGAAAGAGCTAAGCTGATTTACTGACATGACCATTGCAAAGCACACTTTAGCCTGGCTCCCTGCAGAACCTGCTGGCTGTCGAAAGCCTCCAACTGTCCCCTCCAGAGGCCACATTCCAAACACTAAACCTTCCTTGACATCCTCCTCCCCACCACTAAGGAAAACCTATTATCCCCACAAGCTACAGTGACACACTCCACATGAATCATCACACAGCAGAAAGTCACAGGGTGAAAATGAGTCCTGTGGTCCTCAGATTCCACATCCAGTTGCAGTCCTGCAGCTGGCCAGTTGGTTACCTCCAGCCAATCCATTCTGCTCTCTGAGTCTGATTCTTTGTTTGATGAGGAAAATGGTGAGGTTGAAATGATGATCCTTCAAGTTCTGGCCAATGTTTATTCCTTCCTGTGATTCTCATTTTGCATTTTATTCTCTTCAGTGCTGAGAATTTCAACCACACTCGGGAGTCATATTTTTGTACCAAAGCTTGGTGCTGACAAGAGAAATAGGCTCAGCAGAAAGCCATCAGCTTCCAGGTGCAGGGCTCTGAAACCCAGCAGCTGGGGAAGTGTCAAAGCCACTTTCTATTTTTAGCAAATTCTATAGTGACTCCTCTGGCCACAGAAGAACTGAAAGAAGGAACAGAGTCAAGGTCCAACTAACTCAGAGTGCCAGAGATGGATGGAATCCCACTACTCTGCCCTACTCCGACCCTGTGAGAAAGACTTGGGGTCAATTGCTATCATTTCTATTTCTTTTGATTGTATGGTCCATCTCTTGTATCCATAATACAAATGATCATGTTCTGAAGTTCATAAAGGCATTTTTCACACATTGTCTCACTTGATACTCCCTAGTTCCTACAAGGTTTAGACTTTGGATCTAAGATATTCTAAAACATTACTTTTGGACTAGATCTATTAAAATTAAGGCTAAGAGGAAACCCAGCCCATGAAAGGTGAGATATTGAGGATATTTTTTTCATTGATAGACAGTCTGATTTGATGCAAACTGTTTAAGCTCTCTTGGTCTCAACTTTTTCTTTTTATTTTTTATTATTATCTTTTATTGAATCATAACTTTGTACATTGATGCATTTGTGGGGTTCAATATACTGCTTTGACATACAATGTGAAATGCTTACCTTGAACTAAATAACACATCCATTACAATTATACTCATTTCTTAATAGTTTTGAAATGTGCCATTGCATCATGCACATTAGGTGAGGTCCCCCAAATTTCCTCCCTCCCCTCCCCCTCTTTCCTCTTCCTTCTACTTTCTGGACGATAGTTATGTTTTGCCATTCATATAAGTGTGTAGGTGATTATATATTGATTTCATCATAGTATTGAGGACATTAGATACCTTTTTTTCCATTCAACTTTTTCAAATGCAGAATAAGTTTAACTCCAAAGATCATTCCTCTTCAAAGGCTCTCCTAGAATCATCTTAAAACACATTCCTCTCTTTTGAAAATGCCTTAACACATTGTTAAGCAGTTGTGAATTAACTCATGTTTTTGTGCCCAAACTCTGTTGATTGATCACAAGTTAACTTGTGTTTGCACCTGTATTAACTATTGCTACTTTTAAAACACAGGATAATGTAGGATACAGTAAAAGCTTTCTTGATCATGTTCAGTTGTATTTACTTTATCATAAAAAAATTTTTTTTTAGAAATTCATGTTTTTATCTCAATTCTACTATTGCTAAAGTTTCAACCATGACAAACCATGATGGTGAAGAATTTTTCAATGAATTATACTCAGTTACTTTATCTCATTGAGTGATTTTAAAATATTTTGTAGTGATAGTTTACTGGAAAACAGTTATGAATCTGATATTAGACCACTAAAACAGCAAAAAATAAATGTAATATAATATGATAGTGAAAGTGATTTTGAAGAAGAGCAGATTAAAAATGATATTACACCAACCTTGGCAAATTATACAAATATTTCAGGTGTCTGTTGAACTTAGTGATCCACAGAGTATCAGCAAAGTGATGGATTGACTTTTTGACAATAAATTTTTTGATTTAGGTTTGTGGAGTTTGATTTAGTTTGCTTCTCAAACTAATTTATAACACTGCCAAATGGAACAATTACATAAAAACTATGCTAAAACTTTACCACAGGAAGAAGTTACCACTAGTGATAGAAAGAACTTTCTTGGTTTATTGATATTAATGCAGTAAACAAAAAAACATATTAGAGAGATTACTGGTTAACTGATCCTTTGCTTGATACATCAATATTTCCTAAAAATAAGACCAGAATGAGGTTCGAGCAAATCCTTACATACTTTTCATCTTAGTGATAATTCACAAGCTACATCAAGTAAAGACAGACTTTACAAAATTAGGCCTCTTTTGAATTACTTTATTGCAAAATTTCACTTGTTGTATATATCTAAGTAGGAATTATCTCTAGATAAAACAATGGTACCATATAGAGGATATATCAGCTTCATTTCACTTTCCTCTCCAATTGCAGATTAATAGTCAATAACATGGGATACCTTCTATGTAAAATTGCCAATCAACAGTATGTTAAAACTTCAAAAATAAAGTGAAATATTTTCTCTTACATGGTGATTCCCAAACATAGCTACACATTGTAATTGCCTGAGAAACACTAAGTTACTAACATACTAATTTTTTTGTTTTACAAAGAAATTCTTATCTAATTACTCATGACTGTGATGTGGCCTACTGAAGTTTGCAAACCTTCCCAGGTGATTCTGATGCATAGCCATTGTTGAGAGCAGCACCCTGATATCCAACACAGAGCAACACATATTATCTCAAGTTTTTTCTTTTCTACTCAAGCCTCCACTATGGCATCCAGGTGGGCTGTTCTAGCAGGAGACTCTTATTTGTGTACTTGTGTACATTTTCATAAAAGCCAGGTGGCAGTTGTGGCTCAACGGTGTAAGGCACTGGCCCCATATGCCAGAGGTGGCAGATTCAAACCCAGCCCCAGGAGGGAAGGGCAAGATGGCTGACAGGTACCAGCCTCCAACAGAAGCTCCCGTCCAGAGGGAAGGATAAAGTCCAGAAAATACCCAATAAAGTTGAAGACCAGGAGCCCAGCTGAGAGAGAAGAGTGATATCTGCAGGGCATCTCTGCTAAGGCAAGTTGCAACTCCTAGAAAGCAATCTACAGGTACATAATACATCCCAAAAGAAAAGTGTCCATCCCCTCCCCCAAGAAAGTTGTGTTTTTCTCTTTGTTTTCTCTTCATCTACTCCTGTAAGGTTCCTACAGGCAAGCGGTGAACTGAGGACCTATTATTTCACCCCATGTGTGAGAGCTACAGGAAGTGGGGTCTATTCCCCTAGAGGGACCCTGCTGAGACTCTGAACACCTTCTCACTGGGCAGAAAAATCAAACTAACGTTTTCACTGCTATTTTGAATTTCCAGTCCACCCTTCCCCCCTTGCCTGCAGACACAGTGAGAGGGGGCCCAAGAGCAGCATCCTCCCACCCCTGTGGGATGAAGCACCCTGTCCTGGCCCTGCAACCAGAGAACTACTTGAGCTGCACATTCACCAGGCAGCTGCTGACCCTCCCCACTCGCAGGGCAGCCTGAGAACTGATTGAGCCACACGTTCCTGGCACCCCAGGCCTGATGGCCCAAGAACTGCAAGAGGATTGTCAGTTGAGCGGGAACCAACTGGAACGGCGGTACCCCAAGGCAAAGAGCAACAGCACAGCAGCTAGAACAATAAGGTTCACACCCCTGAGGCTTTTCTGGACAGACACACCCTGTCTCTCTGGGCAACCAGAAGAAGCTGGCATCTTCTCCAGTGGCAGCCACTGGCAGAATGGTTTGGGGATGGTCTCCAAATGGTGCAAATTCAGCATGGAGGTGATCAGGTGAAAAACTCTGGTAACTTGAATAACCAGAGTAGTCAAGTCCCCCAAGGAAGGATGGGGCAGATGCAATTGAAGATCTCATTCATAAACAGATGGCTGAGATGTCAGAAATTGAGTTCAGAATCTGAATAGCAAATAAGATTAACAGAATGGAAGAAAGCAGGGAATTAGAATTTCAAATTATTCAAAATATGTCTCAAGAATTCAATGATTTGAAAGATAAAAATGACCAAAGATCCTGACACATTGAGGCAAGAGTTTGCATCCCTCAAAGATCTAAAAAATAATGGTAGAATCCCTCAGTAACAGATTTGAGCAGACAAAAGAAAGAATCTCTGACATGGAAGACAAAGTTTTTGAACATGCCCAAGTGCTCAAAGATGAGAAATGGAGAGCAAAAATGCATCACTCTCTCAGAGAGCTCAGGGATAATTTGAAGGATATTAATAGTCACCTTATAGAAATCCCTGAAGGTGAAAAAGTTTCTTCACAAAACACAGAGGCTCTTCTTCATGAAATTATGCAAGAGAACTTTCCAGACATGCCAAGGGATTCTGAAATTCAGATAGCAGATAGTTTCAGAACCCTAGCACAACTCAACCCAAAAAAGACATCCCCCAGGCACATCATAATTAACTTCACTAAAGTTAATATGAAAGAGAAAAATCTGAAAGCAGCTAGACATAAGAAAACCATAACCTATAAGGGGAAGAATATTAGAATGACTAGCTTTCTCTGCTGAAACCTTTCAGGCTAGGAGAGTGTGGTCAATGACTTTTAATTTCCTAAAACAAAATAACTTTCAACCCAGCATCCTGTATCCAGCTAAACTGAGTTTCATTTATGATGGAGACATCAAATACTCTAATGACATTCACATGTTGAAGAAATTTGTCATAACTAAACCAGCCTACAGTATATTCTCAGATCTATCCTCCATAATGACCAGCGCAATCCTCCACCACATAAGTAAACTCACTCAGAAAATTTTGATCAAATTCCAACTTCCACACTGGCAAAAGGATTAAGGATGTCCACTGGACTTTCAAAAAACTCGATACCTAAGAATTATACCAGGTTTATCAATACTCCCCATCAATGTGAATGGCTTAAATTGCCCTCTAAAGAGGCACAGGCTGGCTGATTGGATACAAAAACTCAGGCCAGATATCTGATACATACAAGAGTCTCATCTTACCTTAAAATACAAATATAGACTCAGGGTGAAGGGATGGTCATCTATATTCCAGGCAAATGGAAAGCAGAAAAAAGCAGGTGTTGCAATTTTATTTGTAGATACCATAGGCTTTAAACCAACAAAAGTAATCAAGGGTAAGGATGGTCACTTTATATTTCTTACGGGTAATACTCAATATGATGAGATTTCAATTATCAATATTTATGCACCCAACCAGAATGCACCTCAATTTATAAGAGATACTCTAATAGACATGAGCAACGTGATTTCCCCAGCTCCATCATAGTCAGAGATTTTAATACTCCTTTGGCAGTGTTGGATAGATCCTCCAACAAGAAGCTTAGCAAAGAAATTTTAGATTTAAACATAACCATTCAGCATTTGGATTTAACAGACATCTACAGAACATTTCATCCTAACAAAACTGAATACACATTTTTCTCATCAGCCCAGGGAACATACTCCAAAATCAACCACATCTTAGGTCACAAGGTTAACCTCAGCAAATTTAAAAGAATAGAAATTATTCCTTGCATCTTCTCAGACCATCATGGAATAAAAGTTGAACTCAGTAACAACAGGAATCTGCATACTCATATAAAAACATGGAAGCTAAATAAACTTATGCTAAATGATAGGTGGGTCAGAGATGAGATCAAGAAGGAAATAACCACATTTTTGGAACAAAATGATAATGAAGACACAAGTTACCAGAAACTCTGGGATACTGCAAAGGCAGTACTAAGAGGGAAATTTATAGCACTGCAAGCCTTCCTCAAGAAAACGGAAAGAGAGGAAATTAACAACTTAATGAGACATTGCAAGCAACTGGAAAAGGAAGAACACTCCAATCCCAAACCCAGCAGAAGAAAAGAAATAACCAAAACTAGAACAGAATTAAATGAAATTGAAAACAAAAGGATTATACAACAGATCAATAAATCGGAAAGTTGATTTTTTGAAAAAGTCAATAAAATAAATAAACCTTTGGCCAACCTAACCAAGATAAAAAGAGTAAAATTGCTAATTTCATCAATCAGAAATGGTAAGCATGAAATAACAGCAGACACCTCAGAATTTAAAACAATCCTTAATGAATATTACAAGAAACTTTATTCTCAGAAATGCAAAAATCTGAAAGAAATTGACCAATACTTGGAAGTACACTAACTTCCAACACTTAGCCAGAATCAAGTGGAAATGTTGAACAGGCCTATATCAAGTTCTGAAATAGCATCAACTATACAAAATCTCCCTAAAAAGAAAAGCCC
>NW_003852444.1:1819065-1824473 GCF_000181295.1 Otolemur garnettii | reverse complement strand
ACTATAAATCCATAGTGATCAAAACAGCATGGTACTGGCACAAAAACAGAGAGGTAGATGTATGGAACAGAATAAAGAACCAAGAGATGAACCCAGCTATTTACCGTTAGCTGATCTTTGACAAGCCAATTAAAAACATTGAGTAGGGAAGAGATTCTCTATTTAACAAATGGGCAAACTGGCTGGCGACTAGTAGAAGACTGAAACTGGACTCACACCGTTCACCATTACCTAAGATAGACTCTCACTGGATTAAAGATTTAAACTAAAGACATGAAACTATCAAAATACTAGAAGAAAGTGTAGGGAAAACACTTGAAGAAATCGGCCTGGGTGAACATTTTATGAAGAGGACACCCCAGGCAATTGAAGCAACATCAAAAATACATTACTGGGACCTCATCCAATTAAAAACCTTCTGCACAGCCAAGAGCACAGTAAGTAAAGCAAACAGACAACCTTCAGAATGGGGGAAGATTTTTTCAGGTTTTGCCTCTGAAAAAGGTCTGATAACTAGATTCCATGGAGAACTCAAGCTAATCAATAATACAAGAAGATAGCAATCAATAAGAAAAGAATAAATAACCCCATTTCTATGTGGGCAAGAGACTTGAACAGGAATTTCTCTGATGAAGACAGGCACATGGCCTACAAACGCATGAAAAAATGCTCATTATCTTTAATCATCAGAGAAATGCAAATCAAAACCACTTTGAGATATCATCTAACTCCAGTAACATTAACCCACATAACAAAATCCCAAAATTACAGATACAGCTGTGGAAATGGATACAGAGAGAAGGGAATACTTCTTCACTGCTGGTGGGAGTGCAAGCTAATACGACCTTTTTGGAAAGAATTTTGGAGAACACTCAGGAACCTAAAAGTAGACCTACCATTTGATCCTGCAATTCCTATTCTAGGTATATACACAGATGAAAAATTATTTCACAACAAAGACTTTTGCACCAGAATGTTCATTGTAGCCCAGTTCATAATTGGCAAGACATGGAAACAGCCCAAATGCCATCGACCTTTAAATGGATTAAGAAACTGTGGTATATGTACACCATGGAGTACTATGCAGCCATAAAAAAGATTGAGACTTCACAACTTTTATGTGTACCTGGATGGAGCTGGAACATATTCTTAGTAAAGTATCTCAAGAATGGAAAAAAAAGTATCTAATGTACTCAATGCTACTATTAAATCAATATATAATCACTCACACATTCATATGAATGATAAAAGATAACTATAGTCTAGAAAGTAGAAGGGAAAAGGAGAGAGACGGGAATTGAGGGGGGAGGTGTGAGGAGAGAGTGTATTTGGGGAAACCTCACCTAATGTGCATGATGCAATGGTATATTTCAAAACTAGTAAGAAAAGAATATAATTGTGATGGATGTGTTAATCAGTTCAATGTAGGCATTTCACATTGTATATCAAATCAGTATACTGAACTCCATAAATGCATCAATGTACACATTTATGATTTAATAAAAACAAAACACAAAAAGATAAAAAAAAAAAAAGGCATCATATAGGTACCCATAAAGTTTGTGTGCAAAGATAAAGTGTCAATTCAATAAGAAGATAAACAGTTAACTTAAACAACACTATAGACAAATTAGATCTTTCCTCCCTAGAGCAGCACAATGATGCACATCCTTCTCAAGTGCACATTTAATGTTCTCCAGGGCAGCTCACAGCTTATGTCACAATACAAATCTTAACAAATTTAAGACACTCGAAATTCTTAGAAGTATCTAAGATACTCAAAATTAAACTAGAAATCAATAACAGTAAGAAAATAGGAAAATTCACAAATACCTGGAAATTTGTCAACACACTCTTGAGTAACCATTAGGTCAAAGAAGAAATCAAAAAGTGATTTTGAAGTATTTCAAGACAAACAAAACCACAACATACCAACCCTTCTGGGAAAGTGTTGCTAGGTGATAAATATCTACGTGAATAGAAGAAAGATCTCAAACACAAAACCTAACTTAAGCCTCCAGGAACTAGAAAAAGAAGACTAAACTAAACCTAAAGCTAGTACCAGAAGGGAAATAAAAAAGATTACAGCAGAAATAGTTTTTTTAAAGATAAGAGTGATAAACCTTTAGCTGGACTACCTAAGAAAAAATGAGAGAAGATTTAAATAAATAAAATCAGAAATGAAAGAGGAGACATTATAAAAATGCTTCAGAAATGGAAAGAATGAGGAGTGATAAGTAGGAAGTTCCTGACTCTCCCACCACCCATATTCATGGATCAGTGGCCTCTGAGAGAAAGTCAGAGACTAACTGAAAGTCTCCTACCCGCTGGACAACTTGGAAACATCCGTGTTGATTAATTAGGAAAGGCTGAGGCACATTTGGGCATGGACCTCACCTTGGGCACTGTGCCCTATCATCAGCAAAGGAATCCCTGACACCATCTTTTCCTGTGGAGAGGAGGGTTTGGGCCATATACACATATGGCAGCCTAATTCTAAAGTTCTCTGTGGTTTGGCTCTTAATTACCAACTCTGCGAGGGGAATACGTTAGATATGTGCATACACATGAGTCATTCTAACCGCAGGAAAAATAATTATCGGTTTGATACAAGTACTCAAACATTCGTAGAAGCTTTATCTCTCAGGAGCAGTGCAGAGACGGAGTTTAAAAAATGCACTTCCCTATTTCTCCTCAGAAGGGGTTTATGACACTCTTCCAGTGGCTATTTGGTGGGCTGGCTTCTAACTAATTTGCACTGGGGAATTAAAGGATGGGACAAATATTTATCTTCTACTCTCTGTGCACTAAGCCAAGGGGGAAAAATTGTGGAAAATGCCCATATTTCTCAGGCTGCTGCTAGCCTAATAAACAGGTTACTACTTCCTGAACTCAGCCTGGCTTGCCCCAGTGATAACTCCAGGTCTATTGACACCTCATGGGAGGTGTTTATCTATATATTGAGCTTCCCAACTTTTACGGATTCCACCCAAGGGACTGAATCCTACACCTGTTATAGCTCTAGGCAGAGGGGACTGGCATACATGTGTCTTTTTAGACCACAGGAAAATGTGCTGATTTTACATGGCCTTCAAACACTTCTGGAGGGCTAATTCTTTAAGAACACTGCAGAGAAGGGGCTTAAAAATGCAGCCCTCTGTTTTTCCCTGGAATGCATTTACAACACATTCTTCCAGTGGCTACTTGGCAGCTAACTTGCACCAGGGAGTTAAAGGAGCAGACAAGAGGTAGTTCTCTGGCAGCCTGAGAGAGTATTTTTTGAGCCTTCTCCCCCAGCTCATCCCAGGGATAACTCCAAGTCTATTTGTCCTTCTGGAAGGAGTCTATCCATACATCAAGTTCTCAAAGTTTAATAGCTTTTACCTGAGGGATTGTATCCTAAACCTCTTAGTTCTGGGATAAGCATTGACTCTGCATATGTGAAGATCGCTACATTAACAGAGCAGAGGTGGTTTTAAACAGGTTTACGACTCCTTGGAACAGTTGGAAAAAAAGAGGAGAGGTTATGCAAGTCCCATTTTCTCTCCAGAAGAGGCTTCTGACACATACTTCCAGGGGCTATTTGATGGCCTAGCTTCTAGCAAAAGTGCACTGAAGCACTAACAAAGAAAACAAACAAGAGCCTCTAGCAGCCAGAGCCAGAGCTTGGCACCTAACAAGCCTTCTCTATGGCTTACCCCAGAGATAAACCCAGACCTACCCATTCTTCCTGGAAGATGTTTGGCCACACACCAAGTGACACAATCTGTATAACTCCCACGCAAGGGATTGTCTCCTTAACAACTTAATTCTGGGAGTTGGTGCAGCTTTGCATTCCTGAGTGACCCTGGACCATAGAAAATGAGGAAGTGAACATACAGTTCCCCATGCTCAGCTTCACTGGGAAGATAGAAGGAACTGGAACACGTATCCAACACCCTGACAAAATACCAAAATTTACAGGATGCAGAACAAGTAGTTCTAAAAGGGAAGTTTATAGCAACAAACCAAAAAAAGAATAAAGATCTAATAAGCAATCTTTATTATACCTCAAGGCACTAGAAAAAAAAGAGTAACAAATTAAACTCAAAGTTAGGAAAGGATGGAAAGAAAACTACAAAGATTAAAACAGAAATAAATGAAATAAAGAATAGAAAAATAATAGAAAAAGATCCATGAAACTAAGAGTTGGATTTTTGAAGCACCAAACAAAATCGACAAACCTTTAGCTATACAAAGAAAAAAAGGGGGGGATAGCTCAAATAAGTAATATAAGAAATGAAAGACAGGGGGCAGGAAATAAATGAAAGAGGAGACATTTCAACTGGTAGCATAGAAATATAAAGGATCAGAGAAAATTACTGTGAACAATTATACACTATCAAATCAGACAGCCTAGAAGAAATGGATAAATTCCTAGTAATATATATAACCTACCAAGACCTAATTATGAAAAAATTGGAAATCTGGACATACTGATTTTGAGTAAGGAGAGTGTGTCAATATTAAAAGTCACTCCTCCAGGAAATGCCCAGGACCATATGGCTTCATGGATGAATTCTACCCTGAACTTAAAGAACTACTACTAGTATATCTTAAAAAATTGAAGAGGAGGAAACACATCCAAACTTATTTTACAAGGCCAGACTTATCCTAGTACCAAAGCCAGACTAAGAGACTACAAGAAAAGAAAATTGTAAGCCAATATCACTGATGAACATAGATGTAAAATTTCTCACGAAAATGCTAGCAAACTGATTTCAACAGCACATTAAAAAGGTCATTCATCATGGTTAAGTGGGATTTATTCCTGAGGTGGCTCAATATATGCAAATTAATAAGTGTGATTTACATAAGAACACAATGAAGGACAAATATAATATGATAATCTCTATAGATGCAGAAAAAGCATGTGATAAAATTCAACATATTTTCACAATAAAACTCTATCAATTAGGAATGGAGGAAATGTTCTGGAACACACCAAAAGCCATACAAGTGTGTGACAAACTCACTGCTAGCAGTAAAACTTTGGGAACTTGGTGAGAAGTTGAAGGCTTTTCCTCTAAGAACAAGGACAAAACAAGGACATCCACTCTTAACAATTAGATTCCACACAGTTCTGGGTTCTTAGCTGGAAAAATTAGGCCTGAGACAGAAAAAAAAGTATCCAAATAGGAAAGAAAAGTGAAATTGACTCTGTTTGTTTGTGACATGATCTCATCTATCAAAAATCCTAAAGATACTATGAAAATGTTAGAATGAAAAATGCTAGTAGTTTTAGGACACAAAATCAACTTATAAAAATCAGTACCACATCCACGCCAGCATCTCTGGTTTTGGGATTTAGTGATATGGGCTAATCTTACTGGAGTTAGGTGATATCTCAAAGTAGTTTTGATTTGCAT
>NW_003852444.1:1784682-1818566 GCF_000181295.1 Otolemur garnettii | reverse complement strand
AATATTAAAAAAAAAAAAAAAAAAAAAACAAATAAAAATCAGTACCATTTCTGTACACTACCAATCAACTGTCTGAGAATAAAATTAAGAAAACAATCCCCTTTGTAATAGCATGAAAATAAAATAGTTAAGGGTAAATATAACCAAAGAATTGGAAGAACTGTATAGCAATTCATGAAAAAAAAAAAACAGAAGGTGACACAATAAATGAAAAGATATCCTGTGTTCATGGATTGAAAAAAATAATATTGTGAAAAAATTCATGCTACTCAAAATGATCTATAAATTCAATGTAAGCCCCATTACAATTCCATTATCATTCTTCACAGAATAGAAAGAACAATACTAAAATTCATATGGAACCATAAAGGACTCTGAATAGTGAAAGCAATCCTGACCTGAAAAAATACAGCAGAATATATTACACTATTGGGTTTTAAAATATATTACAAAGTTATAGCAATGAAAACAGCATGGCGATAGCATAAAAAGAGAAATACAGAGCAATGGAATATGAAGAGCTCAGAAATCAATCTACACATATACAGTCAATTAATTTTTGACAAACGTGCCAAAAACATACAATGAGGAAAGAATATTCTCTTCCTAAATAGTATTAGAAAAACTGGATGTTTATATGCAGGAGAATAAAATTGGAACCTTTTGAACTTATTCTGTATCCAAAAATCAAGTCAAAATAGATTATATACTTGAATCTGTGACCTAAAATCATAAAATTATTGGAAGGAAGTGCAGAAAAATATCTTTTTGACATGGTTTGGTCAATGGACTTTAAAAAGTGACACCAAAAGCAAGGGTAAGAAAAACAAAAATAGACAAACAGGATTGCATCAAACTAAGAAGCTTCTTTCTATAAAGCAAAGGAAACAATTAAGAGAGTGGAAAGGCAACGTATGGATGTGAGAAAATATTTTTAAACCACATAAAGGCTCAATATCCTAATACCTATAGAAGAAACTTATTCACCTTAATTGCAAAAAACCCCAAATAATCGGATTTAAAAGTGGGCAAAGGATGTGAATAGATATTTTTTAAAAGAAGACATACAAATAGCCAACAAGCATATGAAAAGATACTCAGCATCACTAATTATTAGGTAACTACAATGAGATATCACTACCCACTCATTAGAATGCTATGACCAAGAAGACAAGAAATAATAAAGGCTAATAGGATTCAGAGAAAAGGAACTCTCATACTCTGTTAGTGGAAATATAAACTTGTATGGCCATTTTAGCAAACAGTGTAAAGATTTTGAAAAAATATATAAATTTAATTATAATTTATATATATAAATATTAACTACCTTATGGTATAGCAATCTCACTCCTGTGTTTATATCCAAATCAAGCAAAATGAGACTCTTGTAGAGATATCTGCATGGGCAAGTTTGTGAAGTGTTATTCACCACAGTTAACATGTGGAGACAACCTAAAAGTCCACTGAAGTACGAATGGATAAAGAATATATAGCACCTACACACAATGGAATATTACTCAGTCTGAAAAAGGCTGCCATTGAACAACATGGATAAACTTGAGTACATTGTGCTACGTGAAATACTCCAGACAAGAAAGACGGATAGCTGCATGATATATTTCATATGTGGAATCTAAAACAGTCAAACACATAGATGTAAAGAGTAAAATGAACAGTGGTTTTGGAGCTAGGAGGAGGGAGAAATGGAGAGAGGTTGGACATGGGGTACAAAGTTTCAGTTATGCAGGATAAACACATTCTGGAGACCTAATGTACAGATACATGAACATAGTAAAGAATACTGTATTGCGTACTTGGGATTTGCCCAGACGTTAGACCTTAAGTGTTCTAACCACACAAAAAATTTGAAAATAATAACGGTCTCAGAGGAAACTTTTTTTGATGTTGGTGTTGGAGGACAGGGCTCACATGTGCCTTGGAAGTTGCAAAGTCTCTATATGGCAGACTGTGAGGGCCCCCACCCTCACTGTGTCCCCTAACCCAGGTATTGGGCCTTTACATGACTGGCTTCCTCTGAGTGTTGATGGTGACCATGACTTGCTTCTTGCTAATAGAATATATCAAAGTTGAAAGGAGGTCACTCCTGTGGCTGTGCTATGTTGTTTTAGGCTCCATCTTGCTCGCAGACTCCCTTCAGAGATTCCGAGCCGGCTTAACGAAGTAAGTGGTCAGGCTGGAACAGCTCCATTTACAGAGACTGCAGGAGGTCCTAGGACAAGAAGGCAGCCTCTAAACAACACCTAGCAAGAGGCAGGTGCACTCAGTCATGTTACTATAGGCCCTGCCACCTCAAGGAAATAAATTTCCTCACCAGAAACACAAAACAAGTTTAAACTAGTAGAAATCATGTACACCCCAGGGTCCATGAAGAATTTAAGTAGAGGTTTGGATAGAAAGGTAGACAAGTCATTGGACTAGGAAGGTTGGTGGCTCAGAGGTAAGAGTGGATGTGCTGCAGGGAGGCTGGGCTGAGACAGGCTTCTTTGACATCACTATGTTCCTGGGATGTCTCTGTACTTGTCTGTATACTTAAAGTCTAGAGAGTAGTTTGATGGGAAGAGAAGTGTTCACACCACCCAGGACCCAGGAGTCAATAAGGAGGATGGAATTCACTCACATGTCCCTGAAAAATCCTCCACACTGATGCTAACCATGGCAGCATGCAGGCAAAATCAGGGAAAACAAATCAGGGGCAGTTGGCAGGCCTGGTGGTAACTGAGCCCAGGGGAGATTTGCATCCTCTCTGAGCCAACCGCACACCTTTCCTCCCCAGCCTGAGCATCGTCCTTTCTGAGCAAGCTCTGGCTGGGAGGCAAAGCCTGACCATTCTTCTGATACCCAAGGAAAGCTCAAAAGAGGGACAGCAGGTGGGAGCAAGGAGGAGACAGGGGATAAAGGCAGTGGGTGACGACTGGCGGAGGGCCCAATGCAGTCAGCCCTGACCATCTTCTTCATGCTGCTCTTCTCGCTTCTCTGCCTCTTGGGTATTCTGGCCAACAGCTTCATTGTGCTGGTGCTGGGCAAGCAGTGGCTGCGGTGTGGCAGGCTGCTGCCTCTGGACACCATCCTGATTAGCTTGGGTGCCTCTCGCTTCTGCCTGCAGTGGGTTGGTTTGGTGCATAACTTCTACTACTATACCCACATGGGTGAGTACACTAGGAATCTGTCCCGACAGCTCTTTGGTCTACATTGGGACTTTCTGAACTCAGCCAATTTCTGGTTTTGCACGTGGCTCAGCGTCCTGTTCTGCCTGAAGATTGCTAACATCACCCACCCCACCTTCCTCTGGCTCAAGTGGAGGTTCCCAGAGGTGGTGCCCCAGCTCCTGCTGGGCTCTGTCCTGGTTTCCATCATTGTAACCCTGCTGTTCTTTTGGGGGAACCACACTCTGTATCAAGGATGTTCAATTAGAGAATGTTTTGGGAACATGACCTATCAAGAGTGGAACAAGAGGATGGAAATTTACTATTTCCTGCCCCTGAAACTTGTGACACTGTCAATTCCTTTCTCTATTTTTCTGGTGTCAATGGCACTGCTGATTCATTCTCTGAGGAGACACATCCAGAGAATGCGGCAGAGCGGCCACATCCTGCAGGACCCCAACACCCAGGCTCACACCAGAGCTCTGCAGTCCCTCATCTCCTTCCTCATTCTTTATGCCCTCTCCTTTGTGTCCCTGATGATTGATGCTGCAGGATTTTTTTCCTCTGAGAGCCAGTGGTACTGGCCGTGGCAGATTATAAGCTATTTGAGCATATCTGTGCATCCCTGCATCCTCATCTTCAGCAACATCAAGCTTCAAGGCACGTTCAGGCAGCTACTACTGTTGGCCAAGGGCTTCTGTGTGGCTCTTACCCAGAGCCCTAGATAAAAGAGGGAGGGGAGGATGACATCCCTGTGGTGTGCTGATATGGCAGTGTCTTTATAGCCAGATGACTACTGGCTCCTGCTGTGGGGTTCTCCTCTGGGAAGGAGAGGAGATGGGAAGATCTGGGAACTGTCCCAACATGCTTCTTTTCCTTGGGACACAATACTGTTCAGATCAAGGGCCGTGGGTCCCAATGACCAGTATTGTCCAGTAGTTCAGAATGTAAAATATTGTCCTTCACGTTCAGATCTCCTTTGTCATCTGGAAGACTTCAGTCAAAAGTCTTAATTAAGTAGTGTACCATGTTATCTCAACTACCTTCCAGAGAGTTAGAAAATGTGTGTGCCAGGGTGTGGACGGGGAAGCAGCAAGCTTCTTGAGGACAATGTAATGGTTACTTTAAGGGTCACAAGGGACAGGTGGTTGTGGTGGGCTGTGAATTTTAATCACCTTTCACTGTATTCAAGATTCTTTTTCTCTCCACATATTGGATACTCAGCTTTGAACTTTGTTAAGATTCCTGGAAGATTTCTGTATGTCACCTCATTTCTTTTCCATTAATATTTCTTTGTGCTACCTTCGATTTTCTTTTCTGTGAAATCTGAGTGTCTGGTACACTTTACCTGTGTTTTTCCCTCCTGTGGATAAAGGCACATTGTGATTTCCTCATTTTCTTTTTTTTTTTTTATTGAATGGTAACTATGTACATTAATGCACTTCTGGGGTACAGTGTGTTTTCACATGCAATCTGAAATACTTCCATCAAACTGCTCAACACAGCCTTCATGTCATTTTCTCAGTTATTGCTTGAAAACGTTCACATTCTACTCTTGGAAAGATTCACCTGTACCCCTATAAGTTAACCTCAGAAGTGATCCCTCCAAACCCCCTCCCTCTACCCATTCCCTCCTCCCTTCTCCCTCGATTTCCTCATTTTCAAAATTGACTCTGGCACTTTATTTTCTCAAACAAATGTCACAGGCTCACATCAGCATAGCATAAATGTGTACTTTATATTCTTCAAAACACAGACTCAAGAATTTGACTTGGTTTTTATGTAAAAACTATTTTAATGGGATTTAAAAAAGAATCATCTTATTCAATTGTAAGTTTAAATATTGCTTAAAAACAATATGTTATTATTACTATGCAAATGTTTTTTGAAATAATTTTGGAAAAAATGTTAATTTCAGATGAGTCTTTCTCTAAGTCAGGGATAAATGTTTTTGCTAAAATGCATCAATGTGCAAATTTCAGAGACCAGCTTGCAACTTGATTCTTAGAAGGGAGAAATTTTAATCTCCTCCAAGAATGGAAATTTCCTGCTGAGTAAATGAAAACTCATGATCTATAAGCTTTCAGCAAATCACTCCATGTATTTAATTTAAATATTTCTATTTTAAAATAGGTAGCATACTTTCAGGTTTGAAAATTCAACATGCATTGAAGAATATACAAGGAAAATATTCCTCCTATTTGTTTGCTTCTAAGGCATTCTTTTTTTTTTTTTTTTCTTTTTGGTTCAGGTTGATATGAGGTGATGAACTTAAACTTCAAGTTGTAGTTGAGCCCCCTCACATTGTGCACATTAGTAAGCTCCCACCCAATTGCCCCCCTCCCGCCCCCGTCCCCTCTCCCTCCTTTTTCTTCCCCCTTGCTAGACTATAGTTGTGTTTTTCTTTTGTGTCATGTGTAGTTGTATATAGATGGGTTTCATATTAGTATTGAGTACATTGGATAGCTTTTTCCCATTCTTGTGATACTTTACTAAGAAGAACGTATTTCACCTCCATCAAGGTAAACACAAAAGATGTAAAATCTCCATCTTTTTTTGTGCCAAAGTTTGTTAATCCATTCATTGGCTGATGAGCACTTGGGTTGCTTCCACATCTTGACAATTATGAATTGAGCTGCAATAAACACTCTGGTGCAAATGTCCTTGTGATAAAATGATGTTTTGTTTTATTTACTTTTGGGTAGATATATAGTGCTGGATTTTTGGGATCAAATGGAAAGTCCTCTTTTAGTTCTTTGAGAATTCTCCATACTTTTTTCTTTAAAGGTTGCATTTGTTTGAAATCCCACCATCAGTGCAAAAGTGTTCCTTTCTCTCACATCCACACCAGTAACTGCAGATTTAGGATTTTGTGATGTGGGATAATCTCACTGAGTTAGGTCATATCTCAGAGTGGTTTTGATTTGCATTTCTGTGATGAATAGGGATGATGAGCATTTTTTCATGTGTTCGTTGGCCATTCATCTGTCATCTTCAGAGAACTTTCTGTTGAAATCTCGTGCCCACTTATAAGTGGGGTTGCTTGCTCTTTTGTAATTAATTTGAGTTCTCTGAGGCATTCAAGAAAAACTGCTTTTTGTCAGTTCTAAAGAGATTTTATTCTGTATCAGAAACCCACTAATACAAAACTTACAGAGGAATCAACTAACTTATATACTGTTGTACTTTATATTAGCAGCTAGCTAACCAACCAACCAAATAACTTATTAACTAACTATATTGTCTCTGTATCTTTCTACACAGACAGTTGCTGTTCTGCTTCATGACTTTTCCAAGTAACAGCCTGTCTAAGAGATCTGTGTATGTGAATACACATAGTATTTTTTCACTTTTACTTTAGGCATGGATATATCACAATTTAAAAAATAAATTTAGTTATCTGTGATCATTTAGGTTACTTCCTCTTTTGCTATTATAATAACATTGTAATGATTGATCCACTATAAATGTAATCATACACATGTGAAAATTAACTATTGGATAAATCCCACAAAATGGAATACTGAGTCAAGTGGTATGTGTATTTTCCAATTTTGACAAATATTGCCTCCATGGGTTTGCATCAATTTATTTTCCCACCAGCAATTTATGAGAGTACTTTCTTTGACACTTTTTATGTTTGCAAATCTGTTAGATGAAAAAAGACATGTTATAAACTTTTAATTTGTAATACCCTTATTATAAGTAAGAGTTTATCATTATTCTATATGTTTAGAGCCATTTGCATTATTTTCTGTGAACAGGCTATAGCCTTTTTGAATTCATTTTTTTACCTTTTTCATATTGGTTTGTAGGAGCTCTTTATGTCTTAGAGTAATTACCTTTTTATTTATCACATGAGTAGCAAAACACTCTCCCCCTAGTCCCAATGTTTTTTATTTTAATTTTCTTTGATTCTAATATTAATTTTCAAAGCTCTTCTATTTTGAAATGATAGACCAACGGGAAGTTGCAAAAATAGTATGGAGTTCTGCTAATCTTCATCTAGTTTTTTTCCAGTGGTGACATTTAGGTAGCTGTGGTACAATATCAAAACTAGGAAATTCGCATTGGTGCATTACTATTAATGAGTAATGGATTAGACCTTATTCCAATATCACTGTTTTTTAAAAAACTTACATTTATGTGCATGTGTGTATAATTCTATGTGGTTTTATCCCACATATAGGCTTGTATAATTATAGTCAAGGTGCAGAACTATTTCATTACTACAAAAGAACTCCTGCATACCACCTCTTTGCATTATTATTCAGTCCTTCACAATGCCCTTTATATTTTTATATAATTGTTTGTTTTTACCTTTATTTTAGTGGCTTTGCCATGCAGAAATATCTGCAAATTTTATAAAAACATTTAGTGACTTCTGGGATTTCATCTCATATTTAGAAGGCAATTTTTGCTTTGATATCGTAAAATGTTCTCTTTTATTTATTTCCTTCTAGTATTTTTATTTTTACATACAAATATTTTACTCTTCTGGAGTTTATCTTATTTATTTTTGGCATTTATCTTGGTAGAAGGTATCATGTATCAGTAAAGTTTACTTTTTCAGATGATTAAATTGTTGTTCTAAAGCAATTTATTGAGTAATTTTTTCCTCTACTGATGTAAAGTGCTACTTTTTATCAGGTATTAAACTGCTATATATGTTGGCTTATTTCTAGACTTTCTGTTTTGTTTTCTGCCTGGTGAAAGCATGTGTCCTGAATCGAGGATGTTAATTATTTCAGGTGTGTGATATTTTGAATATCTGATAAACTAGCCCTCTTCCATTAATCTTTTTCAGAATTTTCTTGGATATTATTTTTATACTAATTTTTATGTGGTCCATAACAGAGATTTCTCTCTTCCTTTTTCTTTTTCTTTTCTTTCTTTGAGACAAGTTACTCTATTGATCAAGCTAGAGTGCTGTGGCATCAGCTTAGCTCACACCAACCTCAAATTCCTGGGTTCAAGCAATCCTCCTGCCTCAGCCTCCTGAGTAGCTGGGACTACAGGTGACCACCACAACATCCAGCTAATATTTTTTCTATTTTTAGTAAAAGTTTGGTTTCATTTTTCTCAGACTGGTCTCAGATTTCTAAGGTCAAGCAATCCTTCTGCAGCAGTCTCTCTGAGAGTTAGGATTAAAGGAAGGAGCCACCACACCTGGCAAGAAATTTCTTTTTAAAAATAATATTAATAGAGATTTTGATAAATTTATAACTTAACATATATCTCTATAAAGTTGACTCTTCCTATGTAAAAATATGGTCTATCTTTTCATTTGTTCTTCTTTTTTATTCTCAGTTATGTTTTACTTTTTTAAAATATAAATCTTCTACATTTTCTTAATATGCATCCCTACATATGTACTTTATAATTTATGCCTTATTTTCCTGTGTGTTCAATAGGGTAATAGTAGCATGGTTTAAAACACATCATATATGTACATGATAATAAGTTGTACTCATTATAACTTTTTAATATATCTGCATCAGTATGCAAATAGCAGGGAAAACAGAGTATGACAAGGACATTTCTGCCACCAGCAAAGGCTAGTTTTTTTTTGTTTATTCTCTGATACATTTTCCCCCATTTTTTCAACTTTTCCTTATGTCATTCAATTGTCAAATAAGACAGATATAGTAAATATGACTTAGATAAGGAACATTTAACCACTATAGACAAGAAATAGCTGGGCAGGACTCTGGCACTAAAGTAGGCCTGGGGCTCACTAGAGGGTAAGTGATGAGTGTGGTTCTTTTTTTTTTTTTTTTTTTATTAAATCAGAGCTGTGTACATTAATACTGTCATGGGGTACAGGGTGCTGTTGATGGGTGTGGTTCTAAGAGAATAATTCACTTAAATAGCATTTTTATTTTAATACCAACCAATGGAGGTGAGAGGAAAGGGCTAAGATAGTGGGGTTTTTTTTCCTTTTAAGGAAAATAGAGTATTAAGTGTTACTAAATATCACCTAGCTATGATCTTTAGATTTTATTCTACTACATTATGCTGTGTAAGGTTGCTATGTCAAAGTGTTTTATTTAGGACGTATAGAAAATCAGCTTAGATCAACGAGAAATCAGATTTATTGAGAGAACCTTGGTCATGGGCTGGAGGCTTTGCTGTTCCCATTCTCTTTGGCTAATGACAAATACAGTTCCTTGGTGTCATGAAAACTTATCTAAATATCTGTCTTATCAACCAACAGCAACCAATGGTGAACATCATAGTTCACCACTGAAGGTTCTATGCAAGACATTTTTTAAAATATAAAATCATGTTTATATAAACCAACTATACATTGTAACCAGCTCATCACAGATTGTTTTAGAATTGATTCAGTTAGCAAATATTTTTTGAGTGCTGTGGGGGAAAGGCAATGCCATGTAGGGAATGAGGCAGTAAGTGTGGCAGGCACAGCTCTCACCTCATGGGTTTGCAGTCTCCTGGGGAGTCAGGGACAAGTGTCCAGTCACACAAAGAAGCCTATCACTGCTAACTGGGGAAAGTACTCTGAGGGGAAAGCACTAGGACTACCAGTAGGAGTAATAGGAGGCAATAGATTCATCTGGCAGAGAGATGGGGGAGGATATGTTAGAAGAGAAGGATTCCCTCAGGAAGGTATGAAACCACAGATGGGGTGACATTTTGAAACATGTTCCAGATGTTTGCTTACACTGAAGACTGTCAAGAGCTCTTCTCTCTGTAGTGGTTTGGTCTTCTAGTTATGTGGAGGGACGCTGCTGGTGGGAAGATTCTGTTCTGGTTACAAACAGGGGGAAGCAGGGAGTCCTGCTGTCAGGGATTCCAACATATGAGTTCCCAGGCATGTTCAGAATGGCCACAGACCAAGGTTCTGTCATGTCTGTTTGCCCTCTGCTTTGTCTCTAAGTGATTCTAGAAACCCTCTTCTAATTCTATTCCTACTGCTCTTCTCCTCACCCTCTTTTCTCCAGAGGAAGAGCCATTCCTCACTCTGGGACCTTGGCCCAGAATTTTGCTGTCAGGGGAATGATGATGTAGGCAGAATGGTGACCAAAGAGCCCATTTTTGGAAAGGCAAAACACCCCTCAAAAAAGGGAAAAACAGAGAAATAAGCTGAGCAAGGTGAAATAAAAACAGTTCAGCTGCTAAATTCCTTATGTGAGCAGTTCCTGCTTTTCCTAGAATCCTGACCTGTAGGGGATACAGCTTGCAAACACCCCTGCTGGATCTGTAAACACTCTAAGAAACAATGGCTGTAGAGGAAGCTGCATGCAAGGCCTGACAAGAAACATTAACTAGGCTGTCTCCTGCCCAGTTGTCAGTCAAAGCAAAATCCATTGTGGAGATTTGTATTTGGCCAGAGCAGAGATCAAGGGAACAGCTTAAGCCCTGAAATATGGGTAGGAGAGTTTATATCCCCTATCACAGAGGAAAACCTTCTGAATAAAAATTAGAAGAAAATTCTTCTGTTCCACTGATTTTTCAGAGGAGACTGATTCCACCAGTGGGGTTTTACTCCACAGTGAACTAGTGGGATTAACACCCCTCTAAGGCATCTGTGTGTGTAACCACAGACAGCATGCTGCCCCCCACATAAGGCTCAGGTTTCAGATTTCTGAAGACGGCTCAGACTCTTAAAGTTAATGATTATAGAAACAATAGGAGCTGATATGCTTACTCAGAGCAACTGCTAAAGTTTTTGTTGCCTTCCTCAGCTTACCCTCTGGGTTAATGAGGAAACAGCCTTCAATAAAACCTGACTGGAGCAAACAATCAGAGCCACTGCTGTTAACCCCACAAGCTAGCAGTGGTCCCCTGTGCTTTCCACATTTGAAAATTCTGTTTTGTATGTTTTGTCACTTTGTCTCTCACCTCTTCTAACTTCTTTTTATTTTTTTAATTCTATATCTTTTTAAAAAATCATATACATATACATCATGAATACATTTATGCATATGTGGGGTACCATGTGTTGATTTTTTTATACAATTTTGAGTGCTGACATCAAGTTAATTAATATAGATTTCACCTCATTTACTTCATTATTGTGTTAAGACATTTATGTTCTATTGATAGATTTGACTTGTACCCTTGCAATATGCTCCATAGGTATGATCCTACCATTTGCCCTCCCTCTATTAAACCCCCCTCCCCTCCCATCCCCCCCCATTTCTCTCCTTCATCCTGGGCTATAGTTGTGATCTATCTTTCATTAAAAAAGTATGAGTGAGTAAATAGAAATTGATTTCATAAAAGTATTGAGTACATTGAATACTTTTTCTTCCATTCTTGAGATACTTTACTAAGGAGAATATGTTCCAGCTCCATTCATATAAACATAAAAGAGGTAAAGTCTCCATCTTTTTTTAAGGCTGCATATTATTCCATGGTATACATATACCACAATTTATTAATCCATTCATGGATTAACAAGTCAATGGTCGCTCATCAGCTCCATAGGCCTTAAAGGACACAGCTCCCAGGGTGGGACCCCAGCAGATACATTGATTTATTCTCCATGGAAACAAACAAACAAAAAAATTTGATAGCTTTCCTAGGCCAGGGCCACTAAAACTCTTGGTGAGATTTAGACTCTGTTTTGTGAGTCACTATCAGAAAATCAAATTCCAAATCCCTCCCTAATCAGAACAGGGACCTGTCTAATCAGGAGTTTGCCTTTTTGAGATGTGGAAAGAGATCAGATGTGGGGCATTATCACAGATGGCCCTTATGGAAAGCACAAAGTAAGCTCTGTTTATCTTGCTGAGAAGCCAGAGTTACTCAGATGCCAGGGTTTCTTCTCCCAAAAGGAAGAGAAACAAAACAAAACAAAACAAAACAGAAAAAGAAAAGCAAAAGGCACATTGTCTATAGTTACATCCTGTGTTCAGCTGTCAATTTTAAGATCTGTTCATTCATTTTTACTTCTAACATTTGTCTATATTCTAAGTAACTTCCAATATCTGTCCTCCAGCTTCCCAACTCTTTTAGGCTTTGACTCCCATCTTAAATTCCACCTGTTTTACAAAGTCTGCTTTAATTATAGATGATGTTATTACAAGTTATTGATTCACTTACTCCTTTCATTTAATCATAAAATAGAGAGTTTGTTCAAGAAAAAGAAAAAAAGATGGTGCTATTTATCTTTGTCTCAAATAGTGTAATGTCTTAGAGGGAAGGATGGGCCCAGCTTCTAGAAGACAGTATTAGATGTGCTATTCCTCATGTCAAAAACCCAGCTATCCTGCCTTTGCCTGTAATGCAAATTCCTTGGCCTTGTTTTCAAAGCCCTGCTATGTCCACCCCTGTCTACGGGCTTAGCTGCTCCTCATGTCCCCTCCAAATAAATCTTTGCTCTAACCAGACTGGTTTGCTTCCTTTCCCCCAGACACTCCTTCCCTTCTTCTACCTCTTCACCTGAGTGATGTTCCCCCTCTTACCAGGAATGGACCCATCTGTCTCCACTCCATCGTCCATCCAATTGCTATCATTTTCAATACACAATTTAATTTTTACTTTCCCTTTAATTCCTTTGCAAATTGCATGAGTTTTTCCTCTTTGTAGGGGAATTCCAGGAAGTGGATAGGGCTTCTAATCTCTATCTCCTATTTATCAATTAGCCAAATAAAACAAGTATTGGATTTTTTTTCATTGTTGGATTATGTTGTAATTTCTTTCTTCTTCTTTTTTCTTTGATTTATTTCTTCTATTTCCAAATAATCTTCAGGTTGTAGGGAAGGATTGCATCTCATATTGGACTTCTTATGTTTCCTGCAGCACCAGGCAAGTATGCTGCACACATGGACTATGCCACAGGTTTGTTTACTGCTTGGTTTTTCTTTCCAAGACCCATGTGATATCCCAGGGCCAGTGACACTCTCAGTACTTGGGTGGAAGGAAGCAAAGATAACACTGGTGATGGGTACCAGGACTGGGTACAAAAGTAATGGTCATTAAAAACAGTATTTGATTATAGATGGTAAAATTGACATTTAGGACAATGGTAAAATTTATTATGGAAAATATATTGATGTTCACTTAATCAACAAATAGAAGGCCAGAGCTTCTCTCAGAGAAGAATTCAGAGCATAATAAATTATTCACATCTTCAAAAGCAGCAAAGAATGCATCTTTCCCACAAACACATACACATGTGTGCAATTGCACAAATACTGTATCCCCTCATACAATTTTCCTTGCTCTTAAGGAGAAGGGCTTCCCTTTCCTTTCCTGAGTTTTGTGCATTTCTCTTACTGTACAACTGACTTCTTACCCAGCATTAAGCTCAGGGTTCTAGGAGCACCACTATACTGAAGCCCCTCATGACAAGCTGGTGTGGGTGACATGAATACAAGCTACAAGGTTCACATGTTGTGCCCATAGGTGGGCAGGTATATGACGACTGCTGTCTCCATGGCAGAATTATCCAGGCCCACAACCCAAGGGATAGCTTCCTGTGCCCCACAGAGTTTTGAGCTCACCACTGTAAAATAATGCACAGATGGCCATTGTTGTCAGCAGTAGGATCTTGTTTTCCGCAAGGTCCAGTGAGAAGATCTGGGACCCACATTGGCAAGGGAGATGGTCTTCCCCCCCAGGAGGAAGTACATCAGTACCTGGAGGCTCCAGTGGAGGGGCAGCAGATGGTCACAACTGAGAGGCTGCTGAGGAAGCAGTATATGAGAGGGTGTAGACCCATTAGGAAAGACTTCACTCAGCCAGGTCATGTTGTTCTTCCCCAGTGAGCAGGTAGGTCAGGTTGCTAGGGCAAAAGATGAATTTGAGGGTGGCACCTGTGGCTCAATGGAGTAAGGCACCGGCTCCATATGCAGGAGGTGGTGGGTTCAAACCCAGTCCCAACCAAAAACTGCAAAAAAAAAAAAAAAAAAAGGAATTAGAGAACCAATCAGAATCAGGTGTCACAGCCTGGTGCTCAGCAAAGGACATTGAGTAGGACTGCACATGTTATATGCTTTTTCCGTTAAAGTGTGAGCTTCTTGGGTATTTTCTGATTTAATTTATACGGCAATTCCTAAGAAATGTTTTACCATAAATAATTTTTGTTTGGCATGCGAATAAACATGTTTAATGTGATTTTGAGGATTATTCTTTGATCCCAAGATTTGGAACGTATGTGCTGAGATCCTCCTTCTCCCTATTACTCAGGCTGGGGGCAGTGGCTCTTCCTGGTTCCCCCATAATTCAGTCTGTATCAAGGACAGAAAGAATAATCACTCACTGGATTCTCAGAAGACTGTTAATCAGGCTTAGTCCTAGGTTGATAGGATCAGAAACTCATTGCTGAACATTCTATCCACTGTAATTATGTCCCAACTTCTTGAGCTCATGCTGATTCCTTGGTGAAATGCTGGCATTTGTTTGAATGTTAAAGTCAGTGATTAATAAAACATGAATGCCCTCATCACTAACTTGCAATGACAACATTTGGAAACTGATGGTGCCCACAGATGAAGTCAGTAAGGGTGTGCCTCCAAAATCTTCTGAGCCTTGTGGGTAAACCATCCAGTCATGGCAGACATGTTAGCCCTTGAAGCACCTCTTGTTTACTTTGTTGGTCTTTAGCCTCTATCAAAGAATATAAATGTCATTTTTTCTTAATATATATGTACTAAGAAAAGTTTGCAGTTTTTATTTTATTGTGTATTAATGGCGAGTCCCTCCTGCTCTCATATCAATATTCGTCTTGTGTCTGTTTGCAATATGGTGTGAGTAAGTAGCTGATGGCTGTTATGAGAATGGACACAAGGACCCAGAGAAGAGTCTCTTGTTGGAACAGCCCCTCTGGATGCCTTTGGGGGGGCTTGAGAAGAAAGGGAAAATTCCAGAGAATAGGGCTTGCCTGTGAAAATCCCACCGGACCTATGGTGTCTACCAGGGAAATGTTTTCAACAATGTCCAAGTATTAGAATCGCCTGGGAAACTTTGCATAACTCTAGAAGGCCAGAGCATTTAGACAAGAATCTCAGGGTGGTAAAAGAAAGACATTAATATATTATTAACTTTAATGTTTCTCAGGCAATTACAATGTGGAGCCTACTTTGAGAATCAGTTTGAGACGGAGTATTTAACTTTATGTTTGAACTCTTAAGGCATGTTTTTTGAGAGAAGAACAGTTTTAAAACTAGCTTAGAAGAATCTTTGAGGATTGATCTTTGGGGCTAACCCACTTACTCTGTATTTAAAAAAGTTGAGGCCAAGAGAGTTGAAACAGTTTGCATCAAATCACATTCTCAACCAGTGAAAATTTATACTCAATATCTTGCCTTTGTGTTCTGGGTTTTCTCTTAGCCTTAATTTTAATAGGTCTAGTCCAAAAATAATGTTTTAGAATATCTTAGATCCAAAGTCTAAACCTTGTAAGAACTAGGGAGAATGAAGTGAGACAATGTGTGAAAATCCCTTCACAAACTTCAGAACATGATCATTTGTATACAGATACAAGAGATGGACCATAGAATTGAAAGAAATAGAAATGATAGCAACTGAACCCAAGTTCTTTCTCACAGGGTCAAAGTAGGGCAGAGTAGTGGGATTCCATCCATCTTCTGGCACTCTGAGTTAGTTGGACCTTGACCCAATTCCTTCTTTCAGTTCTTCTGTGGCCAGAGGAGTCACTATAGAATTTGCTAAAAATAGAAAGTGGCTTTGACACTTCCCCAGCTGCTGGGTTTCAGAGCCCTGCACCTGGGAGCTGATGGCTTTCTGCTGAGCCTATTTCTCTTGTCAGCACCAAGCTTTGGTACAAAAATATGACTCCCGAGTGTGGTTGAAATTCTCAGCACTGAAGGGAATAAAATGCAAAATGAGAATCACAGGAAGGAATAAACATTGGCTAGAACTTGAAGGATCATCATTTCAACCTCACTATTTTCCTGATCAAAGAATCAGGCTCAGAGAGAGGCGTGGCTTGGCTAGGGGTCACCAACTTGTCAGCTGCAGGAATGCAACTGGACATGGTATCTGAGAAGCACAGGACTCATTTTCTCCCTGTGACTTTCTGCTGTGTGATGATTCGTGTGGAGTGTGTCACGGTAGCTTGTGGGGATAACAGGTTTGCTTTAGTGGTGTGGAGGAGGATGTCAGGGAAGGTTTAGTGTTTGGAATGTAGCCTCTGGAGGGGCCAATTGGAAGCTTTGAATGGCCACCAGGTTCTGCAGGGAGCCAGGCTGAAGTGTGCTTTGCGATGGCCATGCCAGTTCAGCTTAGCTCTTTCAGTTCTGTGTATAAAAGGGAAACAGCCTTCCCGTAGTTTTAGTAAAAGTATGGATCTCACACACTTAGACTCTTGACTATCTCTATTGCCAGGGGGAGGAATTGGGGGGAAAAAAACCTCCACCAGGTTAAACGTTTTCACTTCTCTGACCTTTAACAACTGAACTGCTTAAGAGAGCAGTTTCTTTTAACAGAGCATTTTCTTTTTGTGCTACCCCTTTCTGGTTTCTAAACAGAAACTGGTCTCTAGAATTGGTGGACTAACAGATTGAACATCATACTGAGGTGACACCTCAAAATTCATTCTGTCACCTAGGTGGTTGGGGGAAGCTGATGCTGTAACTCCTGAGGGAAAGGTTAGGATGGGGGCTGCTAATCAATTCTTTCCTTTTTGACCCTTGCCTTATCTGTTCCTGAGGTTTCTGCTCTGCTATCCCATGTACTGAGATCTCATGGTTAAAGTACCAATATGTTCCACAGAACATATATTTTACAAAAGCTCTAAGAAAATAAAATGCCTCCGTTTTTTTCTCATTCTCCTCATGACTTTTCCCAGAGACAATGAATATTACTAATTCATTGCTACTATATCATGCAACTGTTCATTTATAAAAATAGAGTTTATGAGATTGAATAAATTTTTGTCATTTATGGTTGTGATTTTATATTCTGCTTAAGAAATCTTTACTATCCCCAAATCATGAAGATTTTCTGGTTTTTTTATATTTTTTTATTTAGGAGCTTAATTTTAGGTCTTACATTTAAGTCTTATCCTTTTCTTGTCAACACTGTATAAGAAGTTCTGACAATTAAGTTCTCAAACTTGCCACCCGGGTGCTTATGTTGGCAGCACTGTACAAACATCTGAGCAAGTTTTCGTAACATTGGTACATCAATGTCTCACAGCTGTGTTTATGTTGACCTGTGGTGGTGTCTTGCTGAGTAGCATTCATTATTGTTGCATTGCATGTTTTTGTGCTGTTGAGAGAATGTCGGAGCTTAAATCAGAGCAACAAACAAACATTAAATTTCCTGATAAACTTGCTAAGAGTGGAAGCCAAATCAAGTATGTGTTAGTTCAACTTTATAGGGATAATGTCATGAAGAGAATGGTGGTATACAAACAGATTAAACATTTTTTTGAGGGGAGAAAGGCATCACTGATGAAGAGAGGTCAGGGTAGCCAGTGACAAGCAGAAGTGATGAAAACGTTCAAAAAAATTGTCCAATTATGCATCAAAATTGTCTGCTGACTGTGAGAACCGTAGCAGACCAAGTAAACAGTTAGGAGAATCTTAATATAAAAACTGACGTGAAAAAGGTGTGGCTCTTGCATCGCAACAATGTACCAGCTTATAGAGCACTGTGGGTAAAACAGATTTTAATCAGTAAACAAATAACTGTATTGAAACACCCTCCCTACTCACCTGATTTGGCCCCCTATGGACTTTTTTCTTTAGCTTACAATAAAAGAAATGTTGAAAGAAGACTTTTTTAATGATATTCAGGACATCAAGGGTAACACAACAACAGCTCTGACAGCCATTGCAGAAAAGAGTTCCAGAATTGCTTTGAAGTGTGGACTATGCATTGGTGTCAGGGCATAGCTTCCCAAGGGGAGTACCTCAAAGGTGACCATAGTGATATTCCGTATGAGGTGTGTAGCACTTTAAGGAGTTTGTGAACTTAATTGTCTGACCTCACATTTGTTACACACACACACATACCTACCGCCTTTTCTTTATCCACTCATCTGTTGGACACATATGTTGTTTTCATATCTTGGCTGTTGTGAATAATGCTAAAATGAACATGGAAATGTTTAACAAAACAATTTCAGTTGCTTTGAACCTATATCCAGAAGTGAGAGTGCTAGCTCATAATGTACCTTTATTTTTAGTTTTTGAGGAACTTACATACTATTTTCCAAAAGGTCTATAATAATTTACATTTCCATGGACAGTGTGTACAAAGTTTCCCTTTTCTCAGCATCCTCATCAGCATCTGTTATTTTCCCCCTTTTTGATAACGGCTGTTACCTGGTGTAAGATGATATATTATTATGATTTTGGTTTGCACTTGCCTGATGATTAGAGATACTGTGTATTTTTTCATGTATCTGTTGGCCATTTGTATCTTTTCTTTTAAGCAGTGTTTGTTTAGATCCCTAGCCCGTATTTAAGTTGGGTTGTTTCTTGTTGTTGAATTGAGTTTCTTACATATTTTGGATATTAGTCTCATATCAGTTTTATGCTCTGAAAAGATTCTCTCTCAATCTGTGGTCTGTGTAATTGTCTGCTTTGCTGTGTTGAAGTGTTTTAGTTTGATCCAATCTCATTTGTCTATATTTGCTTTTGTGACCTTTGTTTTTGGGGTCACATCCAAAAAACCATTGCCTAGAACAATGTTATGAAGCTAACACATGTGGTGTGTTAGATATTGCTTTATGGAAAAATTAATATACAATAACATGGTTTATTCATGTCTTGAGTCCTATACCTTAGGATTCAGGTATAAATTAAATTTTGTGACTCAACATAGAAACTTCTTTTTGATGTTTTTCTAGAGTTTTCTCTGTAATACCACCTCAAAATGGCTACATGTAAGAAGGGTCTCTTGAAAATCCAAATAGCTATTTTCTACTTATTAGTGTCTTTTAAATACTCTGAATCTCTGAATTCTAAAACTCAAAAACGAGTTAAGTAGGCAAATATTTGAACTTGTTCCCTTTCTTAAAGCTATAACTTAGTGATTTGATATCTTCTTTGGATAAACTAGATGTGCATATTTCTCTTTCTGCCATGGAGAATAGATATATAATCATATTACTTTATATACAAAAGGTATGCTTTAACTGTTATGGATAAAAATTTTCTTATATATTATTGTTGCTACTGTATAGTTATTTAATAAGGTAGGTATGACTCAAACAGTGTAGAACCAACATACTGCTTTTGGTTGAAACCCTCCAACTTTAACTAGTTTTATTAATAAACTCCATATACAAAAATATCTCTCTCTTGCTCTCCCTTCCCTTCCCTTCCCTTCCCTTCTCTTCCCTTCCTTCTTCTCTATTTCTCTCCTTTTTTAAAGAGGTGAGGTCTTGCCCCATTGTCCAAGCTGGAATTCTTTGGCTATTTATAGGAATGATCAGAGAGCACTGCAGCCATGACTCCTAGACTCAAGCAGTCTTTTTGCCTCAGTCTCGTGAGTAGCCACACACCACCATGCCTGGCTTATCATATATAGTTTGCTCATTCAATTATTCTGGTGCTCATTTTGCAGCCAAGCTGTGTTCAAAGGTATACTAGGATATAAATGCTTAAAACTAGATGCTCCATACATATGTGATGAGGATAAAGAGAAATACATTAAACTATAAGTTTCAGGTATAGATTAAATTTTATGATTCAAGATTATAAATTATCAGTTTGTTCTCCCTCATCATCTAAGGAAGAAGAATCCTCCAGATTTCTTTGCTGTACAAAATGCAGACACTGGGGAAAGAGTGGGAAAAAGGCACACATGGAGGATTTTTAGTAAGAGAGCATTTATGAAAGAAATAGAGAAAGAAAACAAAAAATTGTTGATTTTGAAAGTCAAATTAATATTCAAAGAAAGCTCTAAAAATAAAAGTTTGGCAAGTTCTCCAAATGACCAAAAAGCATAAAAATATGTTTAATGTCATTATTCATCAGGACAGGTAAATGAAAACTAGAATGCAATAATATTTCACACCTACTTGGATGGCTATAATCAAGGAACTGAAAATAGTAAGTGGTGGTGGAGGATGTGGAGAAATGGGAACTGTGTTCATTGTCAGTGGTAATGAATAATGTAACGTTTGGGTGGTGGTAGAGAACAGTTCGGCAGGTCCTTAAGAAGGTGAACATAGAATTACCATATGACCTAGCAATACCACTTCCAGGTACACACCCAAAAGAATTGAAAGCAAGTGTCCAGACAAAAATTAGTACATGAATGTTCATAGTAGCACGATTCATGATAGTGAAAAGGTAGAAATTATCCAAAAGCCAATTGTCTGCTGCTGTATAAGCAAATGTGATGTACCCACAAAATGAAGTATCACTCACCATGAAAGGGAGCAAAGCATTGCTACATGCTGCAACATGAGTAGACCTCAAACACATCAGGCTAAGGAGAGAATCCAGGCATGAAAGGCCACATAGTGTATGTTTCCTTCATATGAAATTTCAAAATGGGAAAATCCACAGAGACAGAAAGCAGATTAGTGGTTTTTGTGAGCTGGGGAGGAATTGACTGCTTAATGAGTGTGGGGTGGCCTTTTGGGGATGATGAAAATGTTTTTGGGGCTAGATAAGCATGAAGGTGTACAACATTGTGGTTGTTCTAAATGCCAATGAATTGTACACTTTAAAATGAAAATAACTGTGAATTGTGTGATATGTGAACTTTATTCAATTTTAAAAGTCTTAGTAAAAAATTAAAAATGTGCTCTTTCCGCCATCTTGGGGCCTGTGGAGGTCTGCTGGGAACAGGACTTCTAAAAGGCAAATATGTCTGGAAGGCTGTGGTCAAAGGCCATTTTTGCTGGCTATAAGAGAGGTCTCCGGAACCAAAGAGAGCACACAGCTCTTCTTAAAATTGAAGGTGTTTATGCCCGAGATGAAACTGAATTCTATTTGGGCAAGAGATGTGCTTATGTATACAAAGCAAAGAACAACACAGTGACTCCTGGTGGCAAACCAAACAAAACCAGGGTAATCTGGGGAAAGATAACTCGAGCCCATGGAAACAGTGGTATGGTTCGTGCCAAATTCCGAAGCAACCTTCCTGCTAAGGCCATTGGACATAGAATCCGTGTAATGCTGTACCCCTCAAGGATTTAAACTGATGAAAAGTAAATAAAAGTGGATTTATGCTGTTGTAAAAAAAAAAAAAAATTAAAAATGTGCCCCATTCTCTTCTGCTCAATGCTTTAGCTTTTTTGCTACAGACTGAGTAAAAGTTTGAACTGTATTCATTTGTGCATTTTATTTATTCTGTGTTTTGACAAACAAGAGATGCTTTAGGTAAGGAAAGGCTTTATTCTGATTTGTAAAACCTGTTTTTAAACTTTTTTCCCCAGGATAAAATTATCACTGCTTTGCTTTATGGACTAGGATGTTTAGAGCTCAGTAATTTCATTGTGTATTATAAGAGCAGGACACAATTTTTGCCTTGAAGAAATAGGATTCTTCTCTTCTTCTTCTCTTGCTGAATCTTTTGGCTCACCTCTGATCATGTGCGACAGGTGTCCTCAAACTATGGCCTGCAGGCCACATGAGGCCGGCTTAGAACATTTAATTGGCCGGCCAGGTGTTTTTGTTGCAGCTGCCTATCCTGCTTAGCAGCCAACTCATCCAGGGGCCCTGCAGTCCTGCTCTCCAATAGTTTGAGGGTCAGTGAACTGGCCCTCTGTTTAAAAAAGTTTGAGGACTCCTGATTGTGCAGCATGGCCTTCTGGTCTCAAGAAGTTCTGAATACATCCCTTAGTTTTCACAGGAAGATATCCTTGGACCTGATGTAGACAGACATTGTTCTGAGGTCCTGAATATCTGACCTTCTGGCCAGCCATTTGCTACCACTGCAAATTCAGAAGGGAAATAAACAGAGGGATATTTGTGTGACTCAAACATGCCCTGTCATACTCATCAGGGCTGAAGGGACTATTACTGTAATTCTCAAATCCCTATGTGAATTCCCCACCCTAGAGAGCTGGGCTGGACCATCGTGAGTCACAAGAGAAACTTTCCTACCTCTGACCTAAGGCTTGGTTGATCCCATGAGCACAGCGAATTTTATTTTTTCCTTTTCTCATTGACTATAGAAGGTTTAGACATATATTTGCTGATTATAGCAAGGAAGTAGATTTTCTTGGCATATATTTTGTGCACTGCCCTAACTTTTGATTCAATCTTTTCTCCTGATCCAAACACACTGGTATATGGTTTCCCCCCTTTCTTCCCTTTAAGAAAATGAATATATTTCATTTAACTTTCTACAAGGTGTATACATTCTTAAATTGTAATTCACATTTTTTTTTTAGGGGGGGAATAAAGCAGACTCCAAAAATAGAGTACAGATATAATCCTATTTTTCTATTACATCAAAAGAGTGTAGTGCAGATGGTAACGATTTCCTTACACACATGTGCAGGCCGTTGGACACTTATGCACACACCCCTTAAGCAGGAGGGCACACCAACACCCACTGTCTTTAGCGCGAAGCCCTCTCATTATGAAAACAACATTTTAATGTTTTAATTCAGAGGTCCTCATAAGAACTCGACTCAGAGCAGCCTTCACATCTTTGTTGCGCAGACTGTAGATGAGAGGGTTCAACATGGGGGTCACCACAGCATAAAAGAGCACCACCATCTTGTCCTGCTCAGCTGAGGCCATGGAGTGTGGCTGTATATATGTAAAAAAGGCCATCCCATAGGACATGGAGACCACAGTGAGGTGGGAGACACAGGTCCCAAAGGCTTTGCGACGGCCCTGGGTGGACCGGATCTGCAGGATGGCGCCCACGATGTGGGTGTAGGATAGCGTGACCAGGCAGCAGGGCACCAGCAGCACCACCACACTAGAGGCCACTATGACTATCTGGTTGATAGTCGTGTCCACACAGGCCAACCTGACCAGTGCCAGGGTCTCACAGGCCACGTGGTTCAGCACGTTGTGCCCACAGGTGGGCAGGCGCATGGTGATTGCTGTCTCCACGGCAGAATTAGCGAGGCCCACAAGCCAGGAGATAGCCGCCAGCATAACACAGAGCCGTGGGCTCATCACAGATGTGTAACGCAGGGGGTCACAGACTGCCACGTAGCGGTCATAGGCCATAGCAGCCAGCAGCAGGAATTCAGTCCCGCCAAGAGCTAGGGAGAAGAAGTGCTGGGTCCCACATCGGGCAAGGGAGATGGTCTTCTTCTCCAGGAGGAAGTGCACCAGCATCTGGGGGACCCCGCTGGAGGTGTAGCAGATGTCCACGATGGAGAGGTTGCAGAGGAAGAAGTACATGGGCAGGTGGAGCCGGGAGTCCAGCCAGATCAGCAGGAGGATGAGCCCATTGCCCAGCAGGGTCAGTAGGTACGTGGCCCCAAACAGGACAAAGAGTCCGGCCTGGGTCTGCCTGTCGCTGGAGAGACCCATTAGGACGAACTCACTCACCCAGGTCATGTTGTCCCTCCCCATGAAGCAGGTAGGTCGGGCTGCCGGGGGAAGAGGAGAGTTACTGAGGGCAAGTGGAGGTCTTCTTTTTAGGAGTTCTGGATTAAATTCTGGGCTAGGACTGGGACTAGAATGAGGACATTGACCCTGTTTTTCCTTAATCTTAAGTGGGTAGGAGAGAATGCAATGAAGGCCTTGGAGAAAGGGACATTTGGTTTTTGACACTAAACTGTGGGATTCTGAAAGCCAAATTCCGGGTTCCAGCCACCCTTTTATGTTTAGGACCCAACCTAGTCCCTGTTACATAGGAGGTAATCTACCTATGTAGAAGAGGGGTGGGGTGGGGGTGGGGGGAGAGAGAGAGAGAAGACTGAAAGAAGGTAAGAAAAAAGCAAAGGAGAAAGAAAACCTAAGGAAAAAAAGGTAGAAAGAGAGAAAAGGAGGGAAAGAAAGGTGGAGTCAGGAAAGAAAGGAAAGATTCTTTAATGAGGATGGCAGTGGGCAAAGCATTGTAATTACCTGAGCACCACAGGTGTGCAATGGCGTTCAGCTGCTCTTCATGCTTCTTGTAGGGCACACCCAGTCTAGGTCACTACCTAGAAAGGAACTTCTCATATCTTTCTCATTTACCCTTCAGTCCAGGTAAAGTTCAATTCTCTTAAACCAGTATTGCCAAGCACCCGCTGTATGCCGGGCATCAGATACCTGTCTGAGAGCAAGAAAGAAATATGGGTCCTGCTTTCTTGGTTCTTCTAATTTAACTAGGGACACAGAAATTGAATTAATAATTACAAATGATTAATTAAGTATAATTGTGCTAAGTGCTAGGAAGGGGAATAACAAGGTTAGTACTTGGCTAATTAAATTTGGAGCTTTGTAATTAAATTGCCACTGTAGTTAGGCCTTCTCAAAATGTGCAATTTATATGGCAAGTTACAGACATTTATTTAGATGTTTAAATAAATGATTAGCAAAAGAATATAACGAGTACTTTTGAAAACTGATGATACTCAGATATTACTACTGAGCATGAGGTGATGGAAATCTATTGAGCTTTTTCAAATGGAGTGAATTCTCCCTCCTTTTCTAGCTAAAGCTATACCAGGACATCACCCTTCTAGCATGCAGACTGGTCCTGTACAAAAGTATAATTGAACATTACAGTTTTTCTTAATAGAAATATAATAGCTAGGTATATTTCCTGCTCTTAAAAATATGTAATTAGTAAATTAATTCATTTATTTATTAAAAATGTATTGAGTGCATCAGGCCCTGTGCCTTTAACCAACCTCTAGGAAATACTGCCTTTCAACATTAGAAATTTGTGTTTAGAAAAGCAGCAGTGCCACAAAATCAAATAGGAAGCTTAAAAAAATTAGATTTTGGTTAAACCTGAAATTAACAAGAGCAGGTCTGTGCAAGCCACTGTGGTCAAACAGAGAACAAAGGCAATTCATCAGCAGTCAGAAAATCAGAGTGGAGCCACAGAATCAAATGCAAGAGAACTGAAACGCACAATTCAATTGAGGCTTCTGTCTGGAAACACTGGCTGGAGCTCTGACAGGTGGAGGGAGAGAGCAGGGGACCTGATGGAGCAGGCATCTCTCGTCTCACTTCAACCCTGGCCCTGCAGTGGCTAGAAGGTATTGCTGCAGAAACTGCTAAGAATAAAAACTGGTTTTGGGTTCTCAGGTTTGGAGGTGAAGTTTTAGGGCCAGAGAGAGAGAGAGCAGTGAGCTGAGGACTGGGAACCTGCTGCCTTGTATTAGCAGCTTCAATAAGTAACTCATTGCTGATCTGTAGGCCAGTGGCCACCACAGACAGAATCTTCACCTTCAGAGTTGGTGTGGAGGATCAAGATTCCCTCCAAAATGTAATCAAACCATTTAAATGAAAGAAAACAGGTAAGCCAAATATTCCATCCCTTTCATTTTATAAACAAGGAACTGGGCTAACGTGATTTGCCTAGGTCTCAGACCTACATGGGAAGGAAGCTGGAACAAGGTTTAAAGCTGCACTGCATGACTCAGCTCTACCCAAGCCCACTGGTGGAGGGGGGAAGGGGTTCTGGAAAGATATCGTCTGGGCAGGGAGGCACCTGAGGGGTCTCGGGTGGGAGGCCCAGGATAGCGAGCTCACCAGGTACAGGAATGATGTGTGGTGAGTGGAAAGCTTTAAATAAGAAGTCAAGGGATCCAAGTCCCAGTTGCCTCTTCCGTGAGCCTGTTGTGTGCAAAGTTTTTCATTTGTAACATGTGAATAGAGATAATGCCCATTTCAAAAATATCTTATGATCACATGAACAAATGAATATGAATGTGCTTTAAAAAGTGCTAATTAATCATAAGTGGCTATTGTCTATACGCAACAAGTCCATATCACTGAGGTAGATTCTGTCCAGTGATATGGGGACAGGAAACAACATGAATATCTCTTATAAAAGTCTGAAAGCTAACAGAATATGGGTGATAAACTTCCTTTGCAATCAAATCCATTACTTAAATCACCTATTTGCAGAGTCCCTGCTTATAAAGTGAGGAAGTAAGATAAAGGGTCTGTGTGCCCCCAGCGAGTAGGTAGTACCATGCTCTGTGCATAGTGTGAGCTTAGTACCTTTCTATCATAATAAATTTTGAGGCTATTTTAGATGATGATAAAGTATTTTTACTGATAGATACCCTTGCTCTCAGCTTTTTGGGATAATTAGAAAATTTCATTCTACTTTGATGAACTTGGTAAATATTTGGCCTGGTCCAGGAAGGTTCTGGTAACAAATCAGTATGGTTTGGTCTCCTTCTTCAGAAACTCATTTGGCAGGGAGGACAGAGAGGGTGAGTCATCCTGATTTTATCATAGAGGTGTTCAGAGGAAGCTCCATCATCACATCTGGTAACTAGAGACACAGATTGGCTATGTAAAGAACTAGGCAGATGTATAGAAATAATAAAGTAGAAGCAAAACAAATGAACAACCAAACAAAAACAAAACCTGTGCCTTTGTTCTTTGAAAAAGTAGACATGGTTTAAGGCATGCTCAGATTCATACAAGGAGACCTGGGTTGTTCCTATCGGTATCAGTAAACCATCTGTACATTGCTGGATCAGCTGCTACATTTTGAAGCCATAGTTTCTTCCTCTGAAGAAGGAACAAGTTAGAGAAAACATCACGATTTCATCTAGCTGTAAATCTTGGTGATAAATGAATATACACAAGCTATAGTTTAAAGCAGTGTTAAAGGGAAAAGCTCATTGTTTGGTCTTCGATCACTCTATGTATAGCTGGTGGGACTGCAGGCAGTAAGACATGGGTTACTCAGTTTTGAGATCAAAGGATTAAGATCACAGACACAGCTGATTGAGGAGGTGTTGATGAATGGGACCAGTTGACTCAAAACCAGAGACTGAGGAAATAGGAAAGGAGGCCAACGACAGAAATGAGAAAACTTTCCTTCAGTCAAGGGTGAAAGGCTAGAAGCCTTCTGATACATGGAAACCTTCCATAGTTCACCCCTGACAATTCTTTTTTTCCCCAGAATGTTAGAAGGTGTTTTGTTTACATACTTAGTTTAACTGGGGACACAGAGTGAGGTTACATACTTAGTTTTAACTCACTGCACAAAATGAGTCAAGGTTGGCTTGGCACCTGTGGCTCAAGCAGCTAAGGCGACAGCCACATACACCTAAGGTGGTGGGTTCGAATCCCCAGCCCGGGCCCACCAAACAACAATGATGGCTGCAACCAAAAAAAATGGCCAGGCGTTGTGCCAGGCGCCTGTAGTCCCAGCTACTTGGGAGGCTGAGGCAGGAGACTCGCTTGAGCCCAGGAGTTGGAGGTTGCTGTGAGTGTGATGCCATGGCACTCTGCCCAGGGGGATAGCTTGAGGCTCCGTCTCAAAAAAAAAAAAAAAATAAAAGAGGAAATACTAGGTTAAGAATAAAATAAAAAGGCATTAAAAAAAAATGAGTCAAGGTTATATAAGCACAACCCCACCCAAACAGTGTGTGCACTATACTCAATAGATGTGAGTTTACCCACCCTTCCTTCTCCCTCTCCCAACTTGATCTTCATTGAGATTTACTTCCACATGTGCACCTAAGTGTTGATCAATCAGCTCCAACCTGGTATTGAATCCATGTGTTTGGTTCTCCATTCTTGTGATGTTTCACTGAGTAGAATGGTCTCTACATCCATCCAGGTTGTCACAAGTGGTACTGGATCCCCCTTTCCCTTTCTGGCTGAGTAGAACACCATAGTATGCATATATGATATTTTATGAATCCAGGCATGTATTGGTGGGCACTTGGGTTGTTTCCAAGGAAAAAGGCCATTTTATAAAAGGATGTCTGTGCACAAATGTTTCTAGCAGCACATCTCTGACAATTTTTGAATTGGGATGATCCCTACCACCAACTTTTCCACCATATCAGGGAACAAACCTGCCTTAGTTCCATAGAAATTATGCTTTCTGGTTGTTGAGAATGTTCACCATCTCTTTTTTTCAAGAAAAGATAGAAGTCTATGTCTATCTTTGGTTCTTACACCAACCCTAGCCCTTCTCACTCTTTCTTATCTCCAATAGAATACAAAAGCTTCAAGGCCAAGAAAAGAGCCCTTGCCCTTCTGAGCTCCATTCTTTAGTTCCTTAAAGTTATGTCTACACCAGTGGTTCTCAACCTTCCTAATGCCATGATATATTTTCATTGTTATAAAGGGGTCACGACCCACAGTTTGAGAACCGCTGGTCTACACGAACTGAGCACTTCAGTTTACAGTGTTGATTGGATGACTGATCAAGAATAAGGTGGCTTCCAGTGGCTTGAAAACAATGAGTTGCATCACTAAGGGCTTGGGAAGATTCCAAAGGGCCTTTGGCTATAAACAGTGAGAAAATCCCAGGACAGTCCTGGCTGCTCCCAGGGGTTTCAACTGCTCACCTCCTCCTCTCAGCCTTCCCTGTGTGGACTTACCAGGACTGGGTGTTCGCCTCACACGCAGGACTCATTTTGAATGTGAGGCAGCCAATCTCTCAGGAAGTCCTTGAAGCTGTCTTCCACCCTCTTCATGGGGATGGAGGTTTTTACTTTGTCAGTCTTGGCTGGTAACTTTTCAGAATCTAGGAGTCCCGAGAGGGCAATTACTTGCTCTTGGTGTATTCCTTACTCATTCTGCTTCTCTGCAACCTTGGGTACCCACCTCTTGTAAGTTCCCTGTAGAGTAAACATTCCATAAACATTTTATCTTAACTTTTAATTGTCCTTCTAGTTCCTAAACTAAGATCTTACTTGACTCTTTAGGCTTTCATTGCCTTTCAAGGCTTTGGCATCACTGGGGAGTTTTGGCAGGAGTCAGGAGACAGGAATATTTACTTCTTTGTCCTGGAGGGAAGGGATTGAGAGTAGTTAGAAAAGGAAAGAGGAACCAAAATCTCAGAGCCTGGTCTTCTTAAAGGACAGCATTGAAAGTACCTTTCCCTTCTCTCACACACCTGGTTTTAGTGGCCGGTTTCATCTAGTTTTAGAGCACAGAGGATGCATCACACAACGGAACTATCCCATCTGTAGCCTGAAAACCATTAAGTCCAAGTTCACAATCATTAAAATATTTCTGCAGGTTCCTTGTTGGTCTCCTGTTTCTGTTGAGATACACTTCCTTTGCATATTTTCATATCACCAAAAGCTTGTTCAGCTTTTGCTAGTTTTGTTCTCTCGGCTCTTGGGCATCTTCTATGAAGTTTTCCTCTCTTCACTGGCATTACTAGAAGGAGCAGAGGAAACAATGGGTTTTTAATTCCTAATATTAATCTATTCATTTCTGTGATAATAGAATGTGGGTCTTTGATAAGACGGGAAGAAAAAAACTGAGACATCAGATAGATGTCATCAGTTAGACCCATTAGAATTCTTTGATACTACTTGGTCTATATTGGCAAGATAAAGATCTACTTAGCTAGAAGTGTTGTCACTGTAATGCCAATAGACCAAGAAAGTATAGTTTCACTTGACAGTCTTACCACTTGTGCAGGACATGAAGAATTTCAGGTTCACCTGTGCTCCTTCCATTCAGCAAGCCCAGGATCCCAAAAAACCTGGAGCTCTCCCAACCTCAAGGTCCACAGAAGGGAAGAACTATTGGGACCTCTGATGGAGAGATGCAGTCAAAAGTTAAGAGAAAGGGCAGAGGTGAAAAGGAAACTGTGGGAACCTTGAAGGAGAAGAAGCAATGAGAGGGATGCTGAGAGGTGGAACTCCCAATGTACATCAAAGCTGAATTTGCTGTGAACTGATATGGGTGAACTGATAAGGACTGCTGAGTATTGTGTTCCCGACTACACACCATTATCAGTTAGTAAAAATGTTTTTCTGTTGGTACAAAAAAAAAAAGCATCCTTCCTGCTTTTCCAAATGCTAAAATTACGGATGATATATTACGAGATTAAAAACAAAAAGTAGGTTAGAATGTACTAAGAAAAAGAACTGAAAGAATGATCATAAAATATCAACGGGTTATTTCTGGGTAAGAGGATTGTAGATATTTTTCTTTCTTCTTTTAAAATTATTAATATTTTAATAAATGTCTATAATAAGCATATTTTTTAGTATGTATCCAAATGAAAGTTTAAAAATCCTTATTGGTGTAAATATCACCTTGAAATAGTGATAGTAGGAAATAAAATCATTGTCTTAATGTCCAGCACTACTGAACTGCTCTTGGGTAAGCATTAAAGACTGGAGGAAAAGTATAATTAAAATTGTGCCTCAGCAAAGTAGATATGACTACAAGCTTTGGAATATTTGTACCATGCAGGTAAATTTGTAAATAGATTGCATAGTGCTAAACACTCTGGGTTGTCACTTTGGCTTTAGTTCAACTTTATGACATTGGGAAAGTCAATCTCTCTGGGTCTGTTTCCTCATTTGTAAAATAAGGGGCTTAGCTTGTACCTAAAAGATCCTACAGTTCTGGAAGTTTGTTTTTCAATGTTTACATGACAGTATTTTTCTTTCATTCTAGATTCCAGATTTTGAGGTCTGAGACAAAAGTTATTCCATCATGGATTCCCAACTGTGGATGTAAGGAGAGAAGAGGAATTCTGATTCATACCTGGAGTTTTACCGAAGAAATCAGTATTCCCTGCATAGTCTGGACCCCTGGCCCTTGGGCATGATAACACCCCGTGATGTCTGTGTAGGCACAGGCCTGCTGCTGGCCTGCGTCTTGCCCTCCACCCCTTTGGATTTCCCCCACTGCTACCTGCTTTCCTGCCCCCAACTTCCTCACCCTAATATCTCCTGCCACAGGCGTTCCTGTTACTATCAATAGTTTCATTCACTCCCAAGGAACTACTCTATCTGGGTCTTAGTTACTAACTTTTCCCATTGAGTTCTTTCCATCCTATTTTTATCAGAATTAACATTTATCCTTATTTCCCCAGAGGAATGTAAGAAGCACCTTCTGAGAGATATGCTACTTGAGCAAACAACTGCTGTACCTCGCAGGAGCTTCCATAGCTTTGGATATGACTCACCACTAATTAGCTGCCCTGAGTGTGTCTGAATACTGTTCTGCTATATGTCTATACACCCAGGAAAAATTAAAAATGGCATTTCTATGCCTTAGTCTTTTCCCTGTGAATAACCAACTCATGACTTTGGGGAAACGACTTAAGAGGTAGTAGTGGGGATGAGAAAAGAAAGATTTGGCAACTAAAACTTAATGGACACTAAATGCTTTGTGAGAATCATCTCATTGAAAGCTTGTAATTTCCTTATTGTGTATTAACATTGGATGGCCCTTTTCTGGAACAGAACTCTTTCCTTAATAAGTTATAAGCCTAGACATGGAATCCAGAGCAATCTATTCTTCAAGATCGACTTGCCTGTATAATAGGTAATACATTTAAATAAATGCTTTTCATTGATGTTTCATGAAAATCACAGCTAATTTGTTTTCTATAATGATCTTAACTTCCTAAGTTGCCATCCTGACGTGTAGTATGGAAAGGGGAAAACTTACACAAATAATATAATATACCAATTAAAAGTATCTCTGTACAGTATAAATGGTCTATATTAACTTAATATAACCTTTACATGCAAATATTTTATTAATTTGAGGTTCAACCTTGTATTAGAGTAATGTTTAGTATTGTTTATTCCTTTCTCAACATGGCTTCTGGGTATACGATAAAAACTGATAGTATTAACTCATGTGATTTGGGATGTGTGTAGAATTACTCTCATTTCCTGCTTGTCCTGATGCCTCTGCAGTCAGGCAACTACACTCATCTCAAATTCACATGACAGGTTTCTGTTGAGATGTGGTTAATGTGGATCCAGCCTGTAGAGTCCTTTGTTGGAGTCTGTGGTTGGGAACCCAGGGTTTGTTTGCTGTCAAGGCTCAGTGGCAATCCCTCTGTTGGAGTGGTCCCACTTCTGGTTTTGCTGATGCTATGATTCCCCCAAATACACACACACACACACACACACACACATTCATACACATACTCACCACCTTGAAGAACTTTCTCCTGCAGCCTGGGTTGGGAAGTCCATTTTGTGGCCCTCAGCTGTAGGACCACCTTTCTCACCAAACTGATCCCTGCTGGCAGGTTCTTTGGTTGAGCTCCAGCTGTTTTCTGTACTTCCCACTAGAGGCAGGTGGCAACTGGAGGCACACAGCCCACTTTGTAGGGAGCTGGGGCCATGTCTCAGGCTGGCTTCCTGGCACCCTCCTCCACTGCTGCTCCTCTGTTGACCTCCAGCTTCTTTGGAGCCTCTGAACAACGATCTCCTGGCAGGGCTCCAAATGGGGGTCAGAAAAGCATTTCTGTATTTGGTCCTTTCCTAATACTCAGGGCCTTAGTTCTTACAGTGGTTCTCAATCTGTGGGTTGCAGCCCCTTTGTAACAATGAAAATACATCGCAGTATTAGGAAGGTTGAGAACCACTGCTTTAGAGGAATGGTCAGGACCCATGTATTTTATCGTCCACTTTTCCTACTTTTCTCTTTATTTTTCCCCAAACTTGTGCCAGAATGGGAAGGTTTTCTCCCTTTAAAATGCAAGATGCCCCTTATGCCATATTCTGAGCTCCCTGTATCCTCATTTATCAAAATCTCAGTCACCAAATCTAAAAGTTATGGGTTTTGATATAGATGCCCCAGGATCTCAGAAATTGGGGATTGATAAAGATAAAAATATATTAATTTAATTTTCCCAAAGTATTGTCCCTATATAATACATACTATTCTCCATACAGTGTCCATTTTGGATGGGGACAAAAGCATCTCTTCTATTTTTGATCAGGACAGCCCACCTGCCACCAGTGGACAGATCTGGACTTTGGTTTCATGTCCATGTGGCTATCCCTCTCCTTGGCCTTTAAGAAAATTCTTCCAGGGAATTTTTTTTCCCACTGGCCCCTCACCTTCTTGCATCTCTGTGCTTCATTCTGCATCCCAGCCCTGAATGAGCCCTGGGCTTCTCCCTGGCCTTTGGCCTGGCTTGCCAGTGATTGAGTTCCATTCCTTTTCCATGCCTTTCTTTCATGGATGCAATTGCCTGAGGCCATAGATCCCTGCAAGCAGAAGAGGGGATGGAGGAATGCAGCCAGGACAGGTCAGACTGCAGAACCAAGTGGCTACCAGATGATTAGAGTGACCAATAAACACAGGCATGTGAAATATTTTGCTACAGGAACCTGTTTGATTCCTTTTGAAAGGCTTTTCTCCATTCCCCTCGCTTGGCACGGGCTTGTCCCTGAAGAAGGCACTGAGTCTGTGTCATGTCCTAGGGAGTGAGGAAAGGAACATATTATTCTGTCAAATTCAGAACATCTCTGTGAGGTGGCACAGACTTGGCCAGGGGGATACAATTGGTAAAGAGCCGGCTGAGATGAAAATCCAGATAATCTGACATCAGGTCTGAAATCCATTCTTTTTTTTTTTTTTTTTTGAATGGTAACTATGTACATTAATACACTTCTAGGGTACAGTGTGGGGTTTTCACACACAATCCAAAACACTACCATCAAACTGGTTAACATAGCTTTCATGTCATTTTCTTAGTTATTATTTTAAAATGTTCACATTCTACTCTTAGAAAGATTCACTTGTACCCTTGTAAGATAAATCTCAGAAGTGATCCCTCCAATCTCCCTCCCTCCACTCATTCCCCCCCTCCCTTCTCCCTCCCCCTCCCCATATTCTTAGGCTGTTATTAGGTTATAGCTTTCATATAAAAGGTATAAATTAGTTTCATAATAGGGGTGTGTACATTGGATACTTTTTCTTCCATTCTTGT
>NW_003852444.1:1676132-1783409 GCF_000181295.1 Otolemur garnettii | reverse complement strand
CTGTTGGCATATATAAAGGCTACAGATTTATGAGTGTTGATTTTATAACCTGAAACACTGCTATATTCCTTGATCACTTCTAGGAGTTTTGTAGTAGAATCCCTGGTGTTTTCCAGATATACTATCATATCATCTGTGAAAAGTGAAAGTTTAATCTCTTCTGACCCTATATGAATGCCCTTAATCGCCTTTCTTCTCTAATTGTGATGGCTAAAACTTCCATTACGATGTTAAAAAGTAGTAGAGACAATGGGCCGACTTTCTTCTCCTCACGCCTGTGCCACAGTCAGCACAGAACAGCACCAGCCCTCTCCCCCTCCACTTCTCTCAAGGAGATGCCCAAGAATATGGACTCCATAGGTAATAAACCTCCAGATCTTGGAGTGGGCAGGTCTGAGTTTTTAGGGGGTCTCTCCGGTGGGATAGAGTGGGAGGAAGTTTGAACTCTGCTTGCTTGTTTGCATGGAGTAAACTGCGAGCCCTTGTTGTGGGGGAGGGGATTCCCATACACTTGGTGGTGGATTTTATACCTTTTGGTTGTATTTTTGGGGTCGCAGCTCGCCTCAGGAAGGTTGAAGTGCGCTCCTCAATCTTCTCTCTTGGCTGTGCTCCAAACCATCAGCTAACTTGCTAAACTTCTGTCCTTCAAGCCTCTTTCTGGACGGGCGCTTCTGTAAAAAGCTGGCTGCAGTCCACTGTCTTCCTGAAATCCATTCTTTCCTTTATGAAAGGAAGTGGTGATAGAGGAGTGTGGAGGCCCCCTTCTGCTTTGATATTCTGAAATTCTGCCTATCAAGGTTAGAAGAAGGAAAAGTAGTATCTTTCTGCTGTCAGGATCTTTTCCATCACCCAATTCAACAAAATGATGTGTCTTAACACTCAAAAGGAGCAGAGAAGAACATTCTGGCTGGTTGTTTCCTGCTAATCTCAGGTACAGTTTGCTTCCTGGCTTTGACATGAGGAAGCAGACTCTTACTTTTATCTCTGCTCCTGGCTCAACCCCAGGCTCAATCACTGGCCTCAATTTTGCCTAACATTTTGGATCCTTAAGCAAGCTGAATAATAGTTACCACATATATCCATATCCCATCCTATCCTAATCTCCCAAATCTGTGAATGCTACCTTATTTGGCAAAAGGGACTTTGCAGGCGTGATTAGGATCTTGAGAGGGGGAGATAATCCTTGGTTATCCAAGTGTGTCTAGTATAATTAAAAGTATCCCTTTAGGAGAGAGGCAGGAAGGTGAGAATCAGAAAAAGGAGATGTGATGGTGAAAGCAAGATGTTGGAATGATGTGAGCAAGGGGTCACATGCCACGGAATGCAGGTGGTCACTAAAAGCTGAAAATGTAAGGAAGGACATAATTTCTTCTCTGAATTCACCAGAAAGAATAAGTTCTTCCAATGACTTGATGTTTGCCCAGTGAAGATGATTTTGGACTTCTGACCTCTAAAACTATATGCAAATAAATGTGTGTTGTTTTACGCCACTAAATTTGTGGTGATTTGTTATAGCAGCAATGGGGAACTACACATCATGATTAATGATGTTCTAGCTTTGTTCTCTGTACCTTACCTAGTTTTCTTGAATCTGATCTCTTTTTTGCTTTTCATATGCTCCCAGATGGTATCACTGCCCATCAGCAAAGACATTTCTGCCCTTTACCTAGATCTTTCCCTGCTTCAACCCAGGTGAATAAGAAGAGTCTAGTGGGGGCCACATAGGGAGGGAGGGGAGGAAGTTAGGAAGGTTAGAGAAGACAGAAGAAGCCAGCTTATCTACTTGAAGCTTTTAGGCTTGGGAAGTGAAAGAAGCTTTATTTTAAAATAAGGTTCAGAGTTCTAATTTTACACTGCACTAGATATTTTTAAGATTTAGAATGTTTGGGGCCTGAAAATGACTGAAACCCTTTTTATTTTCTAGTAGGAAGAAGAAAATATATAGTTCATGGTATGGATTTAGTCCATGGGTAGGGATGGACCATCCCCCCAGTGCAGGTTGATGGTAAGGGGTAGGAAAGAGCACAACTATTTTCTGTTCATAGCTGGTGAAATCAGCTTGGTCAATGAGCCAGTTCCGCTTAGTTTCCAGAACACAACAGATTTGAGATCTGGTAGTCTGGAGCCTAAATATTTCATCCTGCCTGTGACATTTTCCCAAGACTTTCAGACCTTTTCCTTATCAGGTACCTTCTGTCTAATAGAGGTGGCAGGTCTCTATTGGTCATGGCCTCTACTTGGCAGGCCATGACCCCATTGGAGGCAGCATAGCCTCTGGCACAGCCCAGGCATATGTCCCAAACCCTGAATGCCTGAGTCTGAATCTTGGCTCCTCACCTTGTGCATTAACAATGCTGAGCAAGTTAAAAATCTCTGTCACCTCAGTTTCTTCCAATGTAAAATGAGGTGAATGATAATATCTGCCTCATGGGCTCTTGTGAAGATTAATGAGATAATCCGCACAGAGGACTTAGCAGTGTCCAGTCCGTGGTAAGACCTCAGTGAGTGTTAGGTCAATTTGTGTTGAACTTTGAACACTTTAGAAGGTCCTAGCCAAGCCAATGCTACACACAGAAACCAATTTTTATTTCCTCACACATTTGCTTTTATCTTGTTAAGGCTTATGAACTCAACATTTTCTTATTTTTCTCTTTTTGCAAAATACAAGCTGTTCCAGCAGTTCTCTGCATGAAACCCAAAGTGTTTTATGCCACCTTTGAGATTTTGTGAGAGATATTATTTTGGAAACACCTTTTTAGAAGCTCAATTGGTTGGAATTGCTTGTCAAGCTTTGCATTAAATGCAAAATGCTTCAGAGCTCTCTCCCATCTTGGAAGTCAACTATGGCTCCAGAGGGCTGGTAGGGGTGAGCTCAAAGGAAGGGCTGAATTCTAGGTTGGGAAGCTTTCTTGTGGCCAGGTGGTATGGTCCTGGGGACATTGATGTCATAGGGAAGCCAAAAAGGAAAAATGAGGAGCCTGGGAATGATTATTCATGTGCAAATATGGGTTCAGAAGCTGTTCACAGAGGCCCAAGAGCCCTTTTTCCTTTTGCCTCTGTTCCTGTTGATAGTGAACATACAGCCAGTGCCCTTAAGAAAGGACGGAAAGGTGAGGAGTGCTGCCCTGGAAGACTGCCTCACAGACCCCTCCCTCTTTCCATCTGTCTCTTAGTGAAAAAGAATCCAAAGAAAATTTCCTAGCTTCCATAAAAAGATGACTTTCCAGCTCTGCTCTTGCTAGGAGGATATTCAATTTCTTCTTTATAGATAAAAAGAAAAAAAAGTTTACATTTGTATAGTGCTTAATTAATTTCAAGTAATTTCATAGCCACTTGAGGAAGGAGAAAATTGAGTCTGAGTTAGCCACACAAGGCTGACCCTGTGTCAAATATTTCCTGTGTGAGCACAGAGGTGTGACTTCAAGCCTTATATTGGATCAGCTCTTTTATTTTTAAAAGTTTTAGTGAGAGAAGTACTGTCATCATTATTAATATTGCCATCAAACATCTACAGTCGAATCTCCATAGCTGACCGTCTCCCTACATTGACCACTTCCTTAAGTTGACCTAATTTTCATAGACTGGACATGCACCATATGTACATATCCATATAGTAGGCTTCACTCTTTATGTTGAGCACCTCCTTATGTTGACCAATTCGTCACTGGGTAGTCAGTTTATAGAGGTTCTACTCGATCCAAAATTCTCCTCTACTATTTTGAGGTAGCATTAAATCATTGGAATGATTTTGAAGACTTCTGCTTATGAAAGAGGTATTTAGAGAAAAAAATTAATATACATTGCAAACATCCTTGATAAACAATTTAAAGATATTACTTTCTAAAATATTACTAAAGCCAGCATATTATTTAAGAAAGCAAGTTTATACTCCATTTTATTATCTGGACTCTTGCGTTAGAAGCAGGTACTTATTATAGATATTTTATAAGGCATTAGAAGATTGATTTCACCACTTTATTTTTAAAGGTACATAGTACTTTCTTTTGATACATTTTGGACCACACAGAGGATTAATTTGATAGAAATTTTAAGCCAGAAAACCAGCTCTCTATTATCATATTGTTCTTATAGGAAAATACAAAGTGTTATGTAATGTCATCCACTTTATAACAGTTTTCGAGTAATACTGTGGGTAAAATAGTTTTAAAAATTTTGGAGTGAATTTCTTCTGTGGAAGCTTTTAATTTCAGTACTCATGTAGCACAACATTTCACCAAAGACAAAAGACTTTCGGGTTTAGTGGCAACATTGGCTAAAGCTGAAATAGGCTTATCCGGCCTATTGCAAACGCATCCCACACCATGACTGAAGCTCCTTAGACTTCCTCCTTCGCCTACCTTGTGGCCAGGACATAATTGCATTCTCTGCATGGACCAAAAATCCCAGGGAAATGATGACAGGCAATTGGTTTCACTGTGGAGGTTGATGTGTGGGTAGGTGGTCACCTCCCACACCCCACAGCAAGCCTCTCTAAAAAATCATCTGAAATGTCTTTGCTTTTCCTAAAATTCCACACTGTTCCAGCAGACCCCATCCCCATACCTTAGACTTCTCCTATCTGACTCCCATGTATGATTTTGTTTCTGGAATCAGTGGGGTGAAGAAGTAGGTGTCTCATGTAGAGAGGTAGGGATGGAGGCACCCAGCTTCTTAGGGCTGTGAGTCTGGTATCTGTTTCCCAGCATGATATTTGGCCTTAGCACAAGAACAGCAGGGTCCTCATAAGAGTGGTCCCACTCTGTCTGTGGTGTGAGCGGATTCCTGGCTTCACTGTCTCCACACTTGACTCTATAGCCCTCCCCCAAATTCTTCAAGTTTTACTGTCCTTTACAAATGACCTAATTCAAACAACTACAGTTATTTTTTAAAAATGCAACTGAAACTCTGAACAATCTGCCCTGTTGATCTCAGCCTCACCCCTAAGCCCATTCTCAGTGTTTCCTGTCACTTCACTCTGTTCACAGTCTGGTTTCAGAACTCCCAATAGAATAGGAAGGACAGCCAGAGAGCAGTTCACCAAAACAAACTTCAAACACCTTGAGATCTTGAACTCATCTAGGGCCAACAATAACAAAAACAGCAGCAAAGATGCAAGAGATTGGAGAGACCCACCCAAGGCCTACTCAGAGGTACAAAAGGTAGACACCTGCTTTCTTCTTTTTCTACTCTTCCAAATCAACCACCTCCTTGCCCATGCCCGATCTGGGTATACACTCATTTTTCTTCCAAGGTATATCATTTTAAGGTAATGAGGACTAAGGTATAAGACTAACAATTTTCTTTGCCTGGAATAGCTGTGGGACTTTAGCACTGATCCTACCCACCAGAAAATGTTTCCCACTAATCGTCCTCTCCTGATAATTGCTAAGAGCACCAGGCACTATTTTAAGCACATTTCCTATGTTAACTTTAACTATCACAGCCTGGTGAGGTACTAATATCAACTCCAGATGAGCTAAGTGAAGACTCAGAGGCCAAAGGAAGTTAGAGTAACCTGTCTGAGGTCACAGTCAGGAGTTGGAGGAAAAAGAATTCAGACCCAGGTAGCGTGGCCCTATGACCCTGCCACCTTTCTCTAAGAGGCCCAGCTTTGCCTCTGCAGGTCCCATTTTCCAGCAAGATATAGATATACGACCTTTCTCTTTGTGAGTGTGTGTTTTAACTGCAATGACACAGAGTAGATTCAATTCACTTTGTTGATTGTTTCATAGAAGGCAGCACTTACATTAGGCAGCAGCTAAAATCCGGAGACAACATGGATCTCTGCAATGAAACACTCTGATCAATAAAGCAGGAACTACCAGGTGTGGAGCAGATGCTGCAGGGGAAGCACCCACTGATGGTGGGTGCAGGGAGACGATTGGGTCAGGGGGCTCCTTCCTCCCATTGTAAGCTGGAGAAGGTACATTTTCCCTTTATCAGATGATCATAGAAATTTGATCTCCACCAGGTGGGATTGGAATTTCAGAAGCTCTGGGCAAAGAGTTAAGTCATTAATATGATGCTTAATATAAAGGCTTAGCTATTATCTGCAACTCCTGTTTCTTGGAGAAATGTTGCCCCCCAAAGGGCTACACAAATATTACTTCTTAGGTGAGCCTTGGCTTACGTGTGGGAAACTAACTCATATCCAGAGAAATTTCATTGAAGATTTAATATGTATCTTCCATATTTACTTTACCTTTCCTTTTTTCTTCTGGATGAGGGTGTTCCAGTTCCCTCCCTTCTTCCAACTTTCCACATGGGGACATGTTCCCTGACAGAGAACTGTAGACTCTTAGTGATCTGGCCACTTCTCCTCTGTTGGAAGTTTGAATTTCAGAAAAAGGACTTGTGCAATCAAGATAATTGCAACTTTCCTATTTTAAGGATGTTCACATGCCTGGGTTCACAGCATGGGAGATTGTGAGTAATATAGGAGCTCTCTGAGGTGGGTAAGGATGGGATCTGGAACCTGAGCAGAAGGATTAAATTTAGGCAGGAGGATGGCAGCCTCTTCTACTGTGAAGGATGAGAGTAACTGATTTCTAGAGGGCAGTGGTTCCCAACCTTGACTGTACCTTAAAATCACCTGAAGGCAGATTTTAATAATCTCAATGCCTGACCAAGTAAGTCAGAATCTCTGGTGACTGGGCTCAGACATCAGTATTTTAAAATGTGATTCCAGTGAACTGCCAAGAAAAGGACCCATCGAGTAGTGGTATCACTGAGTAATGAGATTGGTCTGCAGCAGTACTGAATGCTCAGAGGCATTTGGGAAGTTAGAGAATAGGATTGAGGTTTATAAAATGGGGTGTATAGAAAACACAGACAGTGGTGTTGAGAGTTTTGATTCAAGTAACTTAAGAGTTAATCCAAGAGATCTTTGTTCTAAAGGAAAGCAAAGAATTTAAGTGGATTCTTCATGGTTTTTCTGTAGTGGCTGGGGCCTGCCAGTCAGTTGTGATTCTGGATAGATAGCATTTCTGGGTATATGCTTTGTTGTTTGGCCAATAGCCATCTGCAGATGCATTGCAGAAGTCTGTATAGGTGCCTTTGGTGCTTTCTGGCCTGGATCAAGCATCTCTAAAGCCATTTCTAGCTCCAATATCATACATAATATTCTAGAAATAATGGTATCATTTGGTAGTCTTGATAACTCTATCCCTGAAACTTTTTTTTCCCCCGTTTCCATGACTCCACAATATCTTGGATTTTCTTCCACTTTTCTGATTGCTCTTTTTTTAAAAAAATAAAAAAACTCTGCTGTACACTCCTCTTCCTCTGCCTATCCTGTATCTTTATTTTGAAAAACATTTATTGGATAAGTAAATAAGAGACACATATGCACATGCGAGGAGGGGATTCAATGAAAATTATAGATATATCCTAGCTCTACTTCTCAATCCAGACTTTCACTTTGTCACCAACATGTGTATGTGTATGTGTACGTGTGTGCACTTAGAAAACACACAGTACATGCATGCACACACACACACACATTGTATGTTTTTGTTCATAAATGCTGACATATCATAACTTTTGAGTTATTGACTCATTCATTCAACAGTTTATTGAGTACCTATTCCATGCCAGACACTCTTAGGAACTTGGAAATACCTTAGTGAGTAAAGCAGACAACCTTTCATGAAGTTTATATTATATTGAGAGGAATGGTCAATTAAAAAGTAAAGAAAAGCAGGAAAGTAAGATAATTTCCAATAATGAACGATGATTAGAAAGTAAAGCATGATCACAGGAAAGGGGGCAGAGAGGCAATATTATACATGCACAGGCGATCAGTGAAGGTGCTTATGAGGAGTCAGTATTGGAGTTGAGACAGCATCTGGAAACAAGAAGCCTGGGAAGACCTACAGAGTAGACATAAAAATGGAAAAGGCCAGATTTTCCGGAATTGAGTATAACTCGTCCATACACATCATCAGGTACCTTGCTGTTTTCACTTATCAACTTTTATGAGACCTTGTTTCCCACCTGCCACAGATAAAACCATCACACTGTGAGCAACCACATAGGGTCCCATCACAGGGATAAACCAAAATGTGTTAAATCAGTTAAATATTGATTGATATTTAAGGAATTTCTAGGGTGTTTTTTTTTTTTTTTTTTTGCTAATCCAAGTCATGAATAATTTTTTTTTTTTTGCTAATCCAAGACATGAATAATTTTGAACATCTAGATTTTCCCACAAGGCAAACAGATTTGTAAGATCAAACCGTGAAAGATAAATTATTGAAACAATTGATACATGCCATTCATTTTAATTAATACTGCCCACTTGCCCTCTATAGAAGTTGTGCAAATGTATACTTCCATCAGCCTTGCACAAGAGGGCCTGTTTCATCCTCCTAGCTCCGTGTTATTCACATTTTACTGTTGTCAGTTTGACAACTTCAAATACCATTTTGCAATTTTATTTTGTATTTCTCATATGATTGAGAGTGAAATGTTTTTCCTCTGTGTAAAATCCATTTGCATTTCCCTTTCTGTGAACTGTCTGCCCCTGTCCTTGGCCTGTTTTTCTTTGGGTTAAGTCTTGGTTATTAGTCTTTTTCTTATTGTTTCCTCAGTGCAGTTATTCTCTTACACCACATGGCCATAGCTCTGGATCCATTCCTCCAAAGCTTACTCTAGTTTCCCCTTGTGGCCCTCTAGGACTCTTGGTGGGGAGGTAGTTTTCAGGAGAGTCAGAGTCAGTCCTTAACCCTGCAGATGGAGGGTAAGAAGATGTCTCTGATTTAAGGACAGGGCTTCAATGTTACATATCTTAAATAATATTTTTTAAATACATAAAATAATATACATTGAAAATGATTATAGACAATTTGAAAAATACACAAAGAAAATAAAAATCACCCATAGTATCAACACATAGAGATAAGAATTATTAACTTTTTGGTTTTTTATACAATCTTTTATATATTTATGTGTATATGTACTTGTACATACATGTATTTGTTTGGGGAGGCTCATTGATACATCTTGAAAGTTTCATTCAGCATAACATCATGAATATTTGACAAGTTGGTGAAATATCTCTACGAGGAGAACTACCAAACACTAACGAAAGAAATCATAGATGACACAAACAAATGGAAATGCATCTCATGCTCATAGATTGGAAGAATCAAAATTGTTAAAATGTCCATACTGTCCAAAGTAATCTACAGATTCAATGCAATTCCTATCAAAATATCAATGTCAGATTTCACAGAATTAGGACAAAAAAGCCCTAAATTTATAAAGAACCAAAAGAGAACATATATAGCCCAAGCAGTCCTAAGAAAAAAAGAACAATCTGAAGATATCACATCGCCCAACTTCAAATTATACTACAAGGGTATAGTAACCAAAACAATGCTGGTATGGTACTGGTATTGAAGGTCGACACATAGATCAATGGAATAAAATAGAAAACTCATAAATAAAACCAAATCACCCAATCTTTAACAAAGCAGAGAAATGCATACACTGGGGAAAGGATACCCTATTCAATAAATGAAGCTGGGAGAATTGGATAGCCTCATGCAGAAGAGTGAAACTGGATCCCTATGACTCACCACATACAACAATTAATTCAAGCTGAACTAAAGATTTGAATGCAAGACCTAAAAGCATAAAAATATTAGAAGAAAACCTAGAAAATATATTTTTGACATATACTTAGGTAAAGAATTTATGACTAAGACCTCAAAGGCAAATACAATAAAAACAAAAATAAATAAATAAAACTTAATTAAATTAAAAAGCTTCTGCACAGCAAAAGATATAATCAATAGAATAAGTAGACAACCCATGGAATGTAAAAAGATATTTTCAAATTACACATCTGAAAAAGGATTCATATCCAAAATCTGTAAGGAACTCAAATCAGTAAGAAAAAAATAATTCCATTAAAAAGTGGACAAAAGACATGAGCAGACATTCTTCTAAAGAAGAGAAACAAATGGCCAACAAACATATAACAAATATTTAATATCACTTAATCATTAGGGATATGCAAATTAAAACAACAATGAGATATCACCTTACTCCTCCTAGAATGGCTGTTATTAAAATGTCAAAAAGCAATAGATGCTGGCATGGATGAAGCAAAAAAAACCAAAAACCAAAAAACATACTGTCAGTGGAAATGTAAATTAGTACAAACTCAATGGGAACAGTATAGAGATTTTGCAAAGAATTAAAGGTAGATCTACCATTCAAACCAGCAATGCCATTATTCGGGATCTATCCACATGAAAATGGGTCATTTTATAAAAAATGACACCTGCACATATATATTTATCACAGCACAATTCACAGTTGTGAAGATATTAAACCAGCCTAAGTGCCCACCAAATGATGAGTGGCTAAAGAAAATGTGGAAATGTATATATACAGATATACTAGGGAATACCACTCAGCCATCAAAAGGAATGAAATAATATTTTTTGCAACAACTTAGATGAAACTAGAGTCCATTATTATAAATGAAATGACATAGGAATAAAAAACCAAATACTGTATATTCTCACTTGTAAGTGGGAGCTAAGCAATGGTCACACGTGGTCATTCAGAGCAACTTAATGGACACTGGAGGCTCGAAGAGGAAGGACAGGAGGGGGTGCAGGATGAAAAATTACCTCGTGAGTGCAATGAACACTATTCAGGTGATGGGCGTATTAAATGTCTAGACTTTTTCACTCTGCAATTCATCCATGTAACAAAACCCATTTGTACACCCTAAATCCACTTAAATAAAAATAAATAAGTAAAACTTTAAAAGGAAGTATAAAAATATTTCCTCAGTTCAAAAAAAACCAAACATCAAAACCCTCTTGTTTCCATAGGTTTTAAATGTTCCATTATATTTATTTATTATTTCAATAATGGGTCTGTAGATAGCTTTGAATGTTTTGCTTATATGAAAACACTGCAATTAACATCCTTTACAAAATCTTTGTGTGTATCTCTGATTATTTCTTCAGGGTAGGTTTCAAGAAGTGGAATTAGTGGATTAAAGAGGATGCACAATAGTAGTAGTTATGATTTAGAGAGAGGGAAGGAACTTTTTAAAGATTGTTGCATGACAGCCCTCTGAGAGTGGACTTCATTCCATAACTGATAATTATTTGAGAACTTCTTTCAAAGTAAACGACAGATGTATTAAAGATTTAGATGTATTAAAGAAGACAAGTTTGTCTTCTATCACTTAGAATGAAGTTCTCAGTGTCTGAGTTTTTTAGTACTTAGAATTTACTACTCAGATTGTCTGAGTTTTTTACTACTAATGAAGTTGATCTTAAAAAATATTTCATGAAGTCGTCCCATAAATTGTTTGTTCATGTCTGTAGTCCATTTAGAACAATTGTGATGTTCATATTTTTCTTGGTTTTTTTGTAAGAACTACAACAGTAACCGTTTTAGTATAATATTTGTGGAATTCCTATATTTCTATGTTGTCCCTTGCTTTTAAATTATATATACATACGTATCACATGCACTTTTTAATAAATACAAGAATTAAGTTCTTCTGCAGTCAAATCTATTGGTCTTTTTTTTTTCTTGTGACTTTGCTTTTGTGCTTAGACCATCTCTTTCCATCTGACATGTTTGTATTTTTAACCTATATTCTTTCTTGAGGTTTTTTATGCTTTTATATTTTACATTTAAATCTTTAACACATCTGACATTTATTTTGGTGTGTTTTAAGGGGAATACCTAAGTTTATTTATTCTAAACTGTTTCATGCTACTGTCTTTACCACTTCCTACCTCATCCACCTACTTCCTTCCAGATCCTCACCTTCTTTCTCATCTGTGAACTGTTGCCACAATCCCTTACTAGTCTCATCATCTTTTATTGTTTCGAACTGTTACTGGCAATTCACCTTTCCAGGGTATAACTTAGTTAGTCTCATGTTCCCATGCCAAAGCCCAGAGGTAAAAGCCAAAGGGCAGGATTCCCTGCATGGCTTCCCAAAGTTACCTTTGAGGGTTACCAGCCCAGTCACCCCAGTGTAGCTACTAATCATTCTGAGAGCAAGTTTATACACTCACTACCTTTAGAAACCATCTTTAACGTCCCAGGAAGGTGGCCTCTCATGAGAGACAGGGTCTAGAAAATCTGGTAATAGAGACCTCCGTCAGCTGACTTTCAGCGTTCACTGGCATAACCCAGAGCCAGATTAATTAGGGGGCATTTTAATTGATTTTCAGATAATTTGAATCAAAGTAAATTAATCACTTTTTCCAAAAGTAATTTTAGACAACCTCCTAGCCTCATCCAGAAGATCTCCCTGATTAATGCCACCTAAGTCAAATCATTACTTCCAGTACCCATTGTCGTTCTTCAGACATTCAGTTGGCACTAAATTACTGACACTTATTTCATTTTACTCCTCTTTAAGTGATCCATATGTGTCTTCCTATGTTCCACCTTAAAGGATCAGCAAACAGCAAATAACCTTGCAGATCACATAGTCTGGACCTCACTTTGCAGTGAAGAAACGGAAGCTGGAGAGGTGAAAGGAAGGAATGGTCCAAGGCCACAGAGTTCCCAGCAGCTCTCTGGCCTCCGGCTGCTTCTTTCCTCCACTCCCTTTCACTCTGGCCTTCTTCGAGGTTCTGGCCGAGCTTTTCTTGTCCCATTATATACTCTCTTCAGTCTCAGGAACCGTCTATTCCCCCTCCTGAACCTCTCCCTGAGCTCTTGATCCATGCTTTTGCCTTCTCAGTCATCATCTTCACACGTTCGTCTTGGTGGTGCCTGACGTGTTCAACATAAAACTCCTCCTTCCTCCCCACTCGCTCCTGTGTTCTCCTTGTCAGCAGTGGCACCACCGCCCACAAAGGACCTCTGTTAGAAATGTCCTTAATCTTTCTTCCTTGCCTGCTCTCCAGTCATGTCCACCTCCAGCTCTTCTGCTGACTCTTTCCATGGGGCCTAATTCTCTGTGCTGACCCTCTGGTCTAGATTCCATCCCCTCCCTTGGACTATGGCAGCAGTTTCCGAAGTGGGTCTCCACATCTCCAGCCCCTTCGCCACCCTGCAGCCTGAGTGGTTACACAAGAGAGCAAGTGTTCACATCCCTCCATGAAAGCAGATCCTTCAGCTGCTTCCAAGGCCCTTCCCAGCCCCTGTGAACCATTTCTGCCCTGCGCATTCTTCGTCCTTCTGTTTACTTGGTGAATCCTCATTCATCTTCCCTTGCTCCACTTGGCTATCTCTGTCTTCCAACAGGGAAAAGGCTAGCATGGGCAACCTGTCTTGAGCCAAGGTTACCAGCCCTCCACCCATTGCTGGTTACTACTCATACTTGACTTCTCACCTAAGGGTGGTGAGGCCACCAGCTGTGCCTTCTTCATCACTGCCAGCCCAGCACCTTGCCGGGGCTCCTACACGTGGCAAAGACTTGGCAGGTACTTATGGAACCACTAAATTCAGGTCTAGGGCTCTATTCCACACTTTATAGGCCATTTCTCAGGGGAGGGGTGGAGGCTGGGGAAACTGCTAGAAGATTCTGCTTGTGCGGATACTTCCAAGTTCTCTTTCCAGAATCCAGCCCTTGAGTCCCCCTTGTGGCTTTCCGGATGCAAACACGTCATGATGGGGAAAACTTGGAGTGGAGGAGTAGCCCACTCTGGCCTGGCCTTTGCCTGCTCTCAGGACTCACACAGACCCCGCCTCAGGGGTTGGCCTGGTCGCTGGTGCCCCAGCACCCCGCGGATGGCGGCTACGATCTCGCGGTTGCGTAGGCTGTAGATCAGCGGGTACAGCAGCGGTGTGACGTTGGTGTAGACCAGCGCCAAAGTGCGGTCACGCCGCGGGGAGTAGCTAGCTTTGGGTCGCACGTACATAAACGTGGCGCAGCCATAGTGCAGGAAAGTGACTGCCAGGTGCGAGGCACAGGTGGAGGCGGCCTTGCGCCGGCCCCCGGGGGAGTGCAGGCGGCGCAGGGTGGCGGCGATGGCGCCATAGGAGGCCAGGATGAGCACGGAGGGCAGCAGCAGCAGCACCAGGCAGGCGCCCAGCAGGGGCAGCTCGTCTGTGTAGCTCCGCGTGCAGGCCAGGTGCAGCAGGGCCGTGATGTCGCAGAAGAAATGCACCAGCAGGTGGGAGCCGCAGAAAGGCAAGTGGAAAACGGCCACTGTGAGTCCCACGGACACCGCCAGTCCCCCGAGGCAGCAAGACAGGGCCAGTCGCGCGCACAGCCCAGGGGTCACCATGGCTGCATAGCGCAGCGGGTGGCAGATGGCCACGTAGCGATCATAGGCCATGGCTGCCAGCAGGAAGCACTCAGCCCCACCCAGCGCCACGAACATCTGCATCTGAAGAGCACAGCCCAGGAAGGAAATGGGGCTGCCCTGGGAATGGCCTGGCACGGTCAGGTCGGCCAGGGAGCGGGGTACCACCACCAGCGTATAGCACAGCTCGATGGCTGATAGCTGGCACAGGAAGAGCAGCATGGGCGGCCGGCTGGGCACTGAGGCTACCGCCACCAGGATGAGCAGATTTCCGCTCAGAGTGGCCAGGTGCACCGCCAGCAGCACCAGGAAGAGCACGGGCCTCAGGCGTGGGAACTCGGAGAAGCCCTGAAGAAGAAAGCCATAGGGCGCGGTAGCATTGCCGGGGCTGTCCATGGGCAGCCCGTTCCGAGGCACCTGGAGGAGAGAAGCAGGTGAAGGAGAGCCTGCGGACCCAGCTTCTCCGGCCTTGTGAGAGGAGAAAGGGCAAAGTGGAGATGAGAGAGCGGGCCAGGAACAGTGGCTACGGAGAGGTGGCAAAGGTTCAGGGGTCCATTCCAAGTCCCCACCACAGGAAAGAAGTCTTACTGACTTGTTCAGAAAAATAGTGCCTTTTTGCTCCTCCTGGATTAGAATCCCCATAGCTGCCTTCTACACATGCTCTTTCCAAAGAAGTTTTGATTTTATTCCCTTTCTTTGCACTGCATTGCTGTTCACCGCCAAATGCACCCATACTCTAGTTTAATTATTTGTGGGTCCTATATGGCCATGACTATTCAGGGAATGCCTTTGGTCCCTGAATCTGTTTTTTCCTGCCTGCTCCACTCTGTCACTTCTGAGTGGCCTGAGTAGTCATAGGATCACAAAACATGATGCAGGTGAGGGCTTCAGAGGTCATCTCAGGCAGCTTCATAATTTTAAGGAGGAAAATAAAGCTGGGTGGGGGAAGAGGAGATTGTTGCAAGACTTAACTGCTTTATCAGAAGTTAGAAACAGATTTGCATCCCTGAGGCTGTGTCAAGAAATTTCCCTAATCTGTATGAGGTTCTAGACCCCGCCCCCCCCCCCAATCCATTATTGTTTACCTTTAAACAGAGACCAGGTCTGTGCTAGGCACTGGGGCAGACACTTAGGCAGCAAGGCGTGCTTGGCCAGAGGGCCTCACTGGGCACATCAGGAACTACGCATCCCTAACATTTTTATTAATATTTTGTTAGTGCGAGGAAAGGTGATGTCTGTCTGTTCTAACTCACTTTCAGAGTGAGCAGCACTTTCCAAATTTGCCAGCAGAATAATTTCTTTGTAAGCATTATCTGGCAACTCATTTGCAAGCAACATTTGGAAAATACTGACAATGTGTAGGTCAGCTGGACTGGGGGAAACGCAAGGCCGTCAGAGATTAGAACTGTGCAAATGGATGAGGAGGTTTGTTTTTTCCAGTAGAGGCTAATAATATCTCTTTTTATTGCCTTCTTTCCTTTTTTATTAATTTTAATTGTAAACTCAACTATTTCCTTTTGTAATCACTGTTTATAATCAATGTTGGAAGTGGAATTTGTCCATAGTTGTTATACGACAGAGTACAACACAATAAAGCTGTGTCACTGGGCCACAGGACAACGTATCAAAGAGCTGGGCTTTTGCTATCTACTGCTCCCCTCTGAGAGGAGAGTTCTGAGAGTTTTTTATATCTCAGTGCTGCCTGTACTCTTTCTTGTCCTATCTGAAAAGAGTACATTCAAATAGATGTTTGGAGCCTCCTGGAGGAAGAGTAGGGTGAGGTCTGGGGCAGATCTAAGGGAGGTAGAATCATTTCACTTCTGTTTTAGAGTCTCCACTTTTCAATTTTTTGGCCACTCTGCAGTCTATTGAACAAATGTAACAAACCTGTGTTGAGCGCCTCTTCTTTGCCAGGTTTCGTAGCTATAGTGAGGTACAGAGAGGGGCCTGGTTGTCTTCGGGGTTTGGGGCCAATGACACCGCTGAGTTGCTGGCCACAGCAAGTGCCCACAGCAGCGCTGTCCCCAAACCTCTGCTCAGCCTCTTTACTTCGTCCTACTCATCTCCTGTGTGGTGAGGTCAGGACGTGCGGGAAGGAAGGATGGAAACATTTTGGTTCTTCTCCTACAAGTTTGTGCTGCACAGCAATGTGGAGGACAAGCAAGGCTGTGAGGGCACCAATGACCAGGAGAAATACCATTGTATATTAAAAACACTCCTTAAAGCAGTGGTTCTCAACCTTCCTAATGCTGCAATTTATTTTCATTATTAAAAAGGGGTTGTGATGCACAGGTTGAGAACCGCTGCCTTAAAGCTAAAACAAAACAAAACAAAACAAAAAGAAGTAAAAAACAGAACAGAGGACTCTAGAAGTTGGGAAGGTTAGGGAGAAAGGAGGGACAGGGAGAGATTTGTTAAAGAATACAAAATTGCAGCTCCATAGGAATGAGTTTTAGTATTTCATACCAGTGTAGGATGACTAAAGTTAATAATATAGTTTCAAGTGCAGAGGAGGGTATGGAACATTCCCAGTGCAAAGAAATGATAGATATTTGAGATAATGGATGTGCTAATGACCCAGATCTGGTCTCTATACATTATTGTATTGAAACAACACTGTGAAGATATGCAATTGTTATTTGTTAATTTAAAAAATAAAATTAAGAAAAAGTCATAAGAAGCAAGCCAGATGAGTAAATTAAATAGAAAAAGGATGGAGGTGTTTCTGCTCTTGGAGTTTTTAGGAGGCATTTTCACAAATCCTAGGAATGTACGTTCAAGTCCCTTTTCTCTGGGAGGAGTAGAGAGAACAGAGACTCTCAAAGCTTCAGTGATTCAAATCTGGCTCTACTTTAGCAGGAGAAGCTGCAAAGAGAGAAGAAAACACCACCAGCGCTGCCTGAGCCACCTTCCTCCTCGGGACACAGAGGGGTGATGTTCTCCTTTGGGTGATTAATAACATCAACAATAATAACTAGCTCTTAAGAGAGTGCCAGGCAAATGCTCGCAAGGATTTAACACGTTTAACTCACTTATTCCTGTTGACAACCTGATGAGAAAAGTGGATTCTTTTTATATCCATCGTGTGGTGGAGGAAACTGAGGCCTAAAGGAATTAAATGCTGTACAGCCAGTTAGCAGTAAAGCCAGATTTGCACCCAAGCTATCTAGCTCCCGACAGTCCAGGTCTTGTCCACTATATAGACTTCCTTTTTTATACCTCTCCCAAAGTATCCTTCCCACAAGACACATTCTGCCTCTCTTCCTACCTACAATATTCTAGGCATTTCTGTCCTCGGATTTCCCTTTGCTGACATTTTTCTTGAGGACATTGGGATGTGAACAGTAATGCAGATAATGTAAGATAGCAAATCCAAAAATAATTTCTCCTTAGCGTTGACATTCATTGCTGCTATTGTTATTGTCCTGGCAGATTCACTTTCCTAATTGCATAAGGCTCCCCAGAGCACCCAAGGAGCAAAGGCTGGCTGGTGGCCCAGGACATCTGGATGTGGCTGGAAGCCTTGCAGAGCTAGAGATGCAGATCAGGGCTTTGCTTTTTTGCTGTGCAGAATAATTAGAATGATCTGTAACCATGATATTTTAAGTCAGTCATTTCAATAGTCAGTAGAAGTACTTCTAAAGAGTGGTATGGGATAGGAGGTGTGAGAGACAGGAAGGTCAGGGCCTTTTGGGTCTTAGGGAGTCCACAGAATGCTGAGCAGGAATGGAGCTTGAAGGTCAACTGCTCTAGCAAGTGAGGCCCAGTTCTCAGTGTTTTCTTTTGTCAGCAGAACTGGGCTAGAGCCTAGTTATCACAGCTCCTGCCTGAATGGTTCAATTTCCAAAAGAATTATCTTTCAAAGTACACATGAACCTGCCAATCTAGTATTATAGTTTACAAAACCCCCCGAAGAGAGGTCAGAGCAAGATTTTATTATTATCCTGCAAGAAATTAAACTTAAAAGATTATGAATATGCCTGGATTTCTTAATTTCAGTTAATAACTTATGAGCATCTGGTCTATGAATTTATACAAATTATTCTGGAACTTATTTTTATCCAGTGATTCATTTTAGGAACAACATATTACACATCCAAAAGATGATTTTCTTTCTTGGACTTAATCATTGGTGAAGTAAAAAGAGTCTCCATATTTTACCTTTTTTTTTCTCTGTTGTTTCCTGGATCCTTTATTTGGAGAGGGGGTCAAGTTAATTTACTCATCTAAAGCCTCAGACTCCTCACTGTTGAATGGGGGTAATAAAGAGAGACTTGACGAGGTTTCCATGAAATAACACAGGTGACTTTCAGGTACAGACCTGACCCATGGTAGCTGTACAAAAACATGGAAAGCATTTGTACTTTTATCTTTTTTTCTTTGATAAGCTTAGGTCATATTTCCTGTGTGTATTCATCTTTCTGTCCTGGAAATCTGCTCACCTCTTGAGTGTTTTGTTTTGGATGACATCTCACTACCTTTTCTATCTTCCTGAGGTCAGAAAAGCAGAGTGGGAATATACTAGATGTGGGAATCTCTTTGGGAGATAAGTAGATAAAGATGTAGATAACTCTGTCTGCACATCATATCACATTCATCATCTGCCTATCTCTATATTTCCATCTTTACACTTTTTTCCTATTAGGTCTTTCCAAGACTGTACAAGTTATAGAAGAAGACATCTCTGAAGTCAGTGAACTTCAGTTAATCCTCAGTTCCTTTACATGTGAATGGAGATGATGACGCCTAAATCACAGGGTTGCCATGAGAATTAGGTGTCCTAGAAAGAATGCCCACAACACAGTGCCAGGCACAAAGACATTAACAACAGGTGGTTACTAATCACATCCTGTTATGTCTCCAATGTCATGGTAGCCTTTGGGGTCTATCTGCATAGCAGCGGACAACTGTAATTCCTTTTCCTTCCTTTTCCTGTGTCCTATAGACCTTTTCCTTGGCTTATACCAGATAACTTGAAAGTAATTAATTTATGTATATTTGCATCATATATTTTAAATTTAAAATTTTCCAAAATGACTTACCTTGAATTAAAACTCATTATTTTTTTCTGACATATGAACTTACAACAGTTTCTAATGTTTTCTTTTTTCTCAGTGATTTGGTAATTTCTTTACTCAAGGTGAATATCATCTATGGATTTATTAATTCCAATGTGTCCTCCTTCATAACCATTTATGGTCTCAGCCCCGATCAATGGGATATGTGCTATTTGCTTGCATGGTATTTCTGTCCTGTGAGCCAGTTGCTTTTACATGATAAAGCCACCTACTGGATCTATAATGACTAAACTTTGTATGAGATTTTGGCAAAGTCTTTTGAAGATCTAAATAAAAGAAATCCACTACTAGTTTTTTGTTGTCGTTCTCTCCCAAAACCATTTAAGAAAACGTAATAGACTTCCTTACACAAGCATGCTTGTTTTTTCCCCCTATAAGGTACTTTTTGAAGTATGCAGCAATCTTGCGTATTATACAATGAGATGACCTGGATACAAGGTGTCTGCCCTGGAGCCCTTCTTAAAATAGTGGTTACTTGGGCAATACTTTAGTCCACTAGGTATGGGCCAATATGCTGTCGTGGGCTTTGCATTTTGACTAATGTTTTCCCCCTTTGGTTTCCTGGCAATTCAGAATTACCACCCAGACAGCATGTGAGCTTGTCTTTAGATCTCCCTGAATAGTTGTAATGATTAACTCTCCATTCTCCAGAAGTCGATTATGGGATTAAGGCTTTGAGGAAAGTATCATTTCAGGCCTCCTGCTTTCTTTTATTTTCATCTGGAGAGGAGCTTTGAACCAGGAAAATCTAGGAATCCTGCTGGTATTTGAGCTGGCTTCTGCCTTTGATGCCTTTTTTTTTTTTTTTTAAATTTCCTCCTTGAATGAAGCAGCACCGGTTTAACTAATGTCTGTGACTCAGGCTTCTGCCAAAGGAAGGAGGAAAAGCTTCAAAAATGAGTACTTTAATGTTCAACATCAAAATTGTCTGGCAAAGAGACTGTCCCAGTTCTGGTGCTGTGAAGGTCAACTCTGTCACACATAAATGCATGATCATTGAAACTTACATTTTGAAAAGTTTTCCAGGACTAAAGATCAGTTATCTTTATCTACTTGAAAAATATTAGCATCTTTCTCTATAAAGAAGCTAGTTTGTTTCCAAAATTTATTAAAACCAACAATCATTTTCCATGAAGTTGATTTTAGTAGGTTTGAAATTACTTTTAATTTCAAAACAGCTGGTTGGATGAGGAAACCAAGGCTATCTCAGGATTGCCAGTGTGTTTTTATAATTCATCAAAATAATAATAACAATAAAAAACACTGGTGAAAAAATGTTGATTTCCTGGGCAAGCTATCTTCCAGGACACAGTGTGGCTGATGACTTCTAGACCCTTCCCTAGAGCCACCAGCTCCTCGGCACCCCCGTCCCCCTCATTATGAGAATGATTTTGGTCAGGAGGCCTTTGCAATCGGATTATTGCCTACCTCTGTGTTGTGTTCCCAGGCTAGAACCCTGCGGGTGATGAGAAAGAGATTAAATAGAAACAGAATTCACAGGATTCAGCTAGCTTGAGCCTGGGATATAATGAAGCCCAAATCCCCTTCAATTGGAGACCCTGTGGTTATGAGGTCTGGGTCCTGGGGAATTTTTATTTTTGGGCCAAGACAGGAGGAATAAATGGAGCTGGTCCTTTGAAACTAGGTATTGTTAATAGTTGTTTTTTTTTTTTTGTCTCTGTGAAGCTGAATAATGACCACAGATATGACCTTCTAGAGAATCCTCTATTCTGCCTTTACAAGTTGGAAAAATAATATTTTTCTCACTCTATTCTTCCATCATATTCTATAGAAACAGCATATCATTGGCTGCTTCTCACTGTGTAAACCTCTGTTCACCTGAGAAGACAAAACTCTCCTGTGTTTGGATGGGAAAGCTGAAGAAAAGTGATGTATGTGGACAAAATCATTTGATACAAAGAAAAGCAGAACATCCAAGTCCTGGTGTCTGTAGCTGCCTCACCCCACCTCAATGTACTCATGACCAAAGGTGCCACAGGCTAGGGCATATGGAACACCATGAACTCTGTGATTTACTGACATGGGTCACTAGATCTGAAGAATGGAGGGTGCAGGTGTGGGAATGAATGCTGGTCTCACAAGGAGCTACCTCTTGTGGGCAAAGCGAGTTGGGGTGTGTTTCAATTTCCTTATTTCCATGTTCTAGTCTTGATGCTTCCTTCTTTTCTGCCCACTAGTCCCCCCAGTGCCAGGCTTCTTACCTGGGTGCTGAGAGAGGAGTGATTTGGAGGTGGGTGGAGAGGAGATTTAGATCATGGTGGCTGAAGGTGAGAGAGATCCCAGGAAAAACAGAGAGCAGAGCACTGGAGATGTACTGGTGAGGAGCAGAGCAGAACTTGAATGGAGAGGTTGTGAGACGGGTGAGCCCACAGCAGGGATTTTCACTGCAGCTCCTGATTAGGTGTCTGGTTGGGGCTATAAACTTAGCTTGCATTATTTCCCTGGAGGGGTGGGCAGACAGGGAGGAAAGGAGTATACTAGTCCCTTCCAAAGGGAAGGAAAGAACAGTAGCATCCTGTGATTAATTACTCACCAAACAATCCCGCTTCAACGTTGGAGGCTTGGGAGGAGCTTGGCACACAGGCAGCTTCTCTGCGGCCATTCCAAAGGGAAATAGCTATTCCTAAACCAGGCTGCCCACCCGCTGACATGCTGTCTGTCCCATTGGTGCCACACTTTCCCTAGGGTGTTCCTTACTTCTTCCATCATAGCAATCTCTGTCTCTGCATGCCAGACCAGGTGGCAGTCCCAGACCCTGTCATGAAGGGGCAGGTGCTGACCAATATAAGATGTCTTAATTTGTCCAATGGCCAGAGCAGGGAAATAAATGAATGAATTCCCTAACTCTCACCAGGAAACTGTTCTAGGAATCTTACACCAAAGGATACTCCTGACTACAGAGTATGAACTAGACAATTAGGGCAAGTCATCTGAAGTTTAGGAGCCAAAGACTCACCTTTGTTTGGTTGTTATCATGCATGTGTATATGTGCACCAGAGTCATAGGACTCTAGGGGTCATCTGCTTTAATCAATATATTCATTCATTAATTCACTGATGTAACATATTTATCGAGCTCCTAATACCTGTTAGGCTTAGATCCAGATACTGGAGTGTAGGTCATTGAGCAAAACTGACAAAAAATATCTATCCTCATGGAGCTTATCTTTTAGAGAGGAGAGATAGACCACAATCAAATTAAGTCAATTATATAGCATATTTGACAATAATATTTCCAATGGGAAAAACAAAGGAGAGAGGATGTGAGGGAATGACATTCAATTTTAAATAGGACAATTAAGGCTTTAGTGGGAAAGTGATAATTGGTGCAACACTTGAGGGAGAAAAAATATTGAATTATGTGGCTATTTATGAGAAGAACATTCTAGGTAGAAATATTAGCCAGTTGAAGCCTGAAATAGAGAGCCAGTCTGGTATGTTTGTGGACCAGGAAGGACCCATCATGGCTAGGTGAAGTGAGTGAAGATGGAATTGTGGCAGGTGAGGTCAGAAGAGCAGTGGCCAGCCTGCAGGAGGTGCCTTGCAAGTGATTGTGAGAACTTGGCTTTTATTCTCTGTGCCTTGGGAAGCCTCCGGAGGTTGCAGCAATGGGATGATACAAAAGACTCTCTCTGGCTGCTATGTGGGGAATAGGGAACCAGGTTTAGGCAGAGAGGTAGGTCATCCTCCCATTAATCCATGTGAGGGAAAGAGTGACTTGGACTAGGCTTTCAGTGGAAGTGGTAAGATATGGTTAAGGTCTAGATGTATCTTTTTTATTTTATTATATTTTATTTTTATTGTTTGGAATTCATTGAGGGTACAAAGAATTAAGTTACACTGATTGTATTTATTAGATAAAGTCCCTCTTATAACTGTGTCCCACGCCCAAGAGGTGAGCCATACACAGTGACCCCACCAATCCCTTTTTCACTCCCTTCTCCCCACTTGCTCATTCCCCTACCCCATCCCTTGTATCAGCTCATCTATTGCGGTAATATTAGAATTGAGTACATTGAATTCTTGCTTCTCCATCTTTTTTAGTGGCTGAATAGTATTCCATGGTATACATATACCATACTGTTAACCCATTCCTGGATTGGTGAGCATTTAGGTTGTTTCCACATTTTGGCTATTGTAAATTGAGTTGCAATAAATAGTCTAGTGCATATGTCCTTATGATAAAAGAAATTTTTTTCTTCTGGGTAGATGCCTAATAATGGGATGGCAAGATCAAATGGGAGGTCTAATTTGAGTTCTTTGAGGATTCTCCATACTTCCTTCTGGAAAGGTTGTGTTAGTTTGCAGTCCCACCAGCAGTGTAAAGTGTTCTCTTCTCTCCATATCCATGTTAGCATCTGCAGCTTTGAGACTTTGTGAAGTAGGCCATTCTTACTAGGGTTCGGTGATATCTCAGGGTAGTTTTGATTTGCATTTCTGATGATTAGGGATGATGAGCATTTTTTCATATGTTAGCCATTTGTATGTCTTCTTTAGAGAAGGCTCTATTCATGTCTCTTGCCCAGTGATAAATGGTGTTGTTTGGTCTTTTTTGGTTGATTAATTTGAGTTCTGTGTAGATCATAGTTATCAAGTGTTTATCTGATTCATAATATGTAAATATCTTTTCTCCTTCTGACGTTTGTCTGTTGGCTTTGGTTGTTGTTTCCTTATTTGTACAGAAGCTTTTCAATTAAATTAAGTCCCCATTTGTTTATTTTTGTTGTTGTTGTTGCAATTGCCATGGAAGTCTTCTTCATAAAATCTTTCCCCAGGCCAATTCAAGTATTTTCCCTACACTTTCTTCGAGGATTTTTATTATTTCATGTCTTAAATTTAAATTTTTCATCCATCTTGAATCAATTTTTGTAAGTGGTAAAAGGTCCAGGTCCAGTTTTAGTCTTTTACATGTGGTTATCCAGTTCTCCCAACACCGTTTATTGAATAGGGATTCGTTTCCCCAGTGTATGTTCTTGTTTGGTTTACCAAAGATCAGGTGGCTATAAAATGTTAGTTTCATCTCATGGTTTTCTATTCAGTTCCAAATATCAAAGTCTCCATTTTTATGCCAATTCCATGCTGTATTGATCACTAGGGCCTTGTAGTATAGCAAAAGTCTGGAAGGATGATACCTCTGGCTTGCTTTTATTATGAAGAATTACTTTGGCTATATGGGGTTTCTTTTGGTTCCATAGAAAATAAAGAATTATTTTTTCCAAACCTTGAAAGTATGATGATGGTATTTTAATGGGGATTGCATTGAGTCTATAGATTGCTTTAGGAAGTATAAACATTTTCACAATGTTGATTCTTCCCAGCCATGAGCATGTTATGTTCTTTCATTTGTTAATAATGAAATTAAGAAATTTGCTATTTTTTTCTTAGGGTTTCGTAATTTTCTTCATAAAGGTCCTTTACTTCTTTTGCTAGGTATATTCCCAGGTATTTCATTTTCTTTGAAGCTACTGTGAAGGGAATTGTGTTCTTGATTAGCGTCTCATTTTGACTGTTATTGGTATATACAAAAGCAACTGATTCCAGGTCTCTTGTGGTTGAATACTTGGGTTTCTTTAAGTAGGAGATCATATGGTTGGCAAAGAGCAAGAGTTTGACCTTGTCTTATCCCATTTGTATGCCCTTTATTTCCTTCTCTTGTTTGATTATATTGGCTAGAACTTCCACTACTGTGCTGAACAGTAGTGGTGATAGAGGACAACCTTGTCTGGTTCCAGTTCTAAGTGGAAAAGCTTTCAGTTTTACTCCATTGAGTATATTAGCTGTGGGTTTGTCATAGATGGCTTTGATCAGTTTAAGAAATGTGCCACCTATGCCTATATTCTTAAGGATTTTAATTAGAAAAGGCTGCTGAATTTTATTGAATGCTTTTTATTGAATGCATCTATTGAGTGGATCATATAGTCTTTTTTTTTTTTTTTTGCTCCTTTTAGTATGTGTATGTTAAACCACGCTTGCATCCCTGGGATGAAACCTACTTGATGGTGATGAATGATTTTTTTAATATGTAGCTATAATCCATTGGCTAGGATTTTGTTGAGAATGTTTGCATCTATATTCCTTAGTGAAATTGGTCTGAAGTTTTCCTTTTTAGTTGGGTCTTTTTCTAGTTTTGGTATCATAGTGATGTTTGCTTCATAGATGTTGGGGAAGATTCTTTCTTTCTCAAGTTTTTGGAAAAATTTCTGCAGCGTAGGTATAAGCTCTTCTTTGAAGACATGATAGAATTCTGGAGTGAAGCCATCTGGACTAAGGCATTATTTTGTCGAGAGTTTTTTTTTTATTGTTTCATTGATCTCAGTTCTTGAAATTGGCCCGTTCAAGAGATCTATTTCTTCTTGGTTAAGTCTAGGGAGAAGGTGTGCTTCCACATATAGATCCGTTTTCTCCACATTGTCAAATTTCTAGGCACAGAGTTTCTTATAATACTCAGAGATTATCTCTTATATCTCTGTGGCATCTGTTCTTATTTCATCTTTATTGCTTCTGATTGAGGTTATTAGAGACTTGAGTTTTCTTTTTCTAGTTAATCTGGAAAAGGTTTATCATTTTTGTTTATGTTTTCAAAAAATCAACTTATTGTTTTGTTAATTTTCTTAATGATTCATTTGTTTTCAATTTTATTTATTTCTGATTTAATTTTGGTTATCTCTTTTCTTCTGCTGGGTTTGGGATTAGGTTTTTCTTTTTCCAATTCATTAAGATGGTTTATGAGTTTGTTGATGGCACTCTCTCTGTTTTTTGAATGTAAGCATCTAATGAGATAAATTTTCCACAAAGACTACTTTTGCTGTATCCCACAGGTTTTGGTAACTCGTGTCTTCATTGTTGTTATGTTTGAGAACTTTAATGATTTTGTCTTTGATCTCTTCCTGAACCTAACCATAATTCAGCATAAGATTGTTTAATTTCCAAGTCTTTGTGTAGGGATGAATGTTTTTGTTGGAGTTGAGTTCTACCTTTATTGCCTGGTGGTCTAAGAAGACACAAGGTATAATTTCTATTCTTTTAATTTTGCTGAGGTTTGATTTGTATCCTAGAATGTGGTCAATTTTGGAGTACGTACCATAGGCCGAAGAGAAAAATGTATATTCCTTAACTTTGGGATGGTGTGTTTCACATATGTCTATTAATCCCATTTGTTCTAAGCTCACATTTAAGTCCTTTGTATCTTTGTTTAGTTTCTGTTTAGAGGATCTGTTCAGTTCTGCCAGTGGGGTATTAAAGTCCCTGATTATTAGGGTGTTATGGGATATAATATTGTTCAGATATATCAAGGTCTGTTTCATAAATCTGGGAGCATTTAAGTTGGGTGCATAAATATATAAAATTGAAATGTCTTTTTGCTGAGGTTTGATTTTCATCCTAGGATGTGGTCTATTTTGGAGTATGTACCATGGGCTGATGAGGAAAATGTATATTCTTTAGCTTTGGGATGTTGTGTTCTGTATGTGTCTATTAATCCCATTTGTTCTACAGTCACATTTACATCCTTTGTATTTCTCTTCAGTTTCTGTTTAGAGGATCTGTCCAGTTCTATCAAAGGAGTGTTAGTCCCTAGATATTGTGGTGTTATGGGATATTATATTGCTCAGACCTATTAAGGTCTGTTTCATAAATCTTGGAGCATTTGAGTTAGGTGCATAAATATTTAAAATTGAAATGTTCTTGTTGTATTGTTTCTTTGACTAGTAGGAACAAAGACTAGTCTATCTTTGTCTTTCTTAACTTTAGTTGCGTTATATCTGCTTATATCTTAAAATAAGATTGCAACCTTCCTTTCTTCTGATTTCCATTTGCTTGAAATACTGTTTTCTACCCCTTAATCCTGAGTCTTGATTTATCCTCAAGGCTAGGTGTGTCTCTCAGAGACAGCATACGGATGCCTTGCACTTTTTAATACAGTCAACAGCCTGTGCATTGTCAGTGGTGAATTCAATCTACTGGCACTTATTGAGAGAATTGATGAGTGTGGTGGAATTCTATTTATCTTATTTTGTGGAAGTCTGTTATGTAGTTTTGTCCTTTGTGTCATTGTGGAAGCTCAGTATTGACCTTTAGCTTTTGGGTGTTTATTTTGCTGTTGGTCCATTGTGATGGTCAGTTCTAAATATTTCCTGTAGAGTTGGTCTTGTGGCAAATTTCCTCAGCGTTTATATATCCACAAAAGATTTGATTTCTACATAAAGTTTGAGCTTAGTTTAGCAGGACTCAGAATTCTGGGCTGAAAATTGTTTTGTTTAAGAATGTTGAGAGTGGATGACCATTCTCTTCTGTCATAGAAAGTTTTGGTTATAAAGTCTGCTGTCATCCTAATGGCTCTGCTTCTGTAGGTCAGTTGGCACTTCTTGCTGGTTGCAGAATAATTTTTTCTTTCATCTTGACTTAGGACAGATTCAATGTGCCTTGGAGAAGCTCTGTTTGAGTTGAGATAACCTGAGGTTTGATATTCATCTGAAAGGAATGTGTTGGGATGTTTAGTAAAACTTGAGAAGTTTTCATTTATGATAGTCTTCAGTAGGGCTTCCATTTGGTTGGGATAATCTTCTTCCCCTTCAAGGATTCCTATTACCCATGTTTGAATACTTCATGAAGTCTCTTAGTTCTATAAGGAACTGTCCTGCTTTCTCTCTCTTTTTTTCCTGCCTCTTTGACCACCTGGTTTAACTTAAAAACTTGTACTGACGTTCTTTTTTCTCGTGGTCTAACCTCTTTTTGATACTTTCCACTGCATCTTTACATTCTCTGATCGTCTCTTTCATTTCCTTATCCTCTGCTATATCCTTTCTATATTCTACATATCTCTCTTCTGACTTTTGATCTGTCTTTCCTTTTTCTCATCCACTTATTTTATTGTCTTTATCATCTGTATTTTAAATTTCCTTTTGTTAAATCCATTAATTCTTTATAGGAGGAGTCTTCTACAGTAGCTGCCTCATGGTCACTTTGGGGAGTTGGTCTGTTTTTGTTTTTCATGTTGCCTGAATTTTTCTGTTGTTTCCCTCCTTGGTATTCTTATTCACTTCCTTGTCCTCCTTTTTCCTTCTTGTTTCCTCTTTTGCTTCAAATTAGCTTGTGTTAGAGCTTAGGTTAAAAAGAAGAGAAAGGTAAAGTGCAGGCAGGGAAAAAGAAGAGGAAAAGAAAGAAAGAAGAAAAGCAAAAAAGAAAAAAAAGGAAGTTGGATGAAAGAAAATAATTAAAGAATAAGAGAGAATGCGGACAGGATGAATGAGAGTGATAGAAGAAGTGGTATTGATTGGCATGGTATTATGGCCACACCTGTAATTCAAGGATTTTGAGAAACTGGGCTGGGTGGGTTCCTCAAAATCAGGAGCTCCTTACCAGCTTTAGCAAAGCCAAACTCTTTCTCTGCCAACAATAGGAAGAGAAAGAAAACAGCAAAAACAAAAAGCAAGAAGGAAAAAGTAAACAAAAATGAAAAATAAATAGAAAAATTCTACAGTGTGGACTTGCCAATACTATCTTCCCAGCAACAAAGGAGGAAGCACTCCCTAGACTGTGTTCTATTGGCCTCCTTGAGCCAGACTACTGCTGTGACCTACCTGCCAGACCACAGTCATGACATCCTAGAACTCAGCAAAAAAAGAAAAAATGAAAATGAAAAGGAAAAAATAAAATAAGAATAAGAATAAAATAAGAATAAATAAAGAAAATTAAAAATACAGTTGTATCAAATAAAGGAGAGAGAGGGAAAAGGAAAAAGGGAAAAAAGAAGACCAAAAAGAGGTGATATTTTAGCTGTTGCACAAGCAATTTATGTGGGAAACATGAGGATAGTAGAAGAATCTCTATTAAAAGAGAGAATGGGCTTGGTGCCTGTGGCTCAAGTGGCTAAGGCACCAGCCACATATACCTAAGGTGGCGGGTTCGAATCCAGTTGGGGCCCGCCAAACAACAATGACGGCTGCAACCAAAAAAATAGCTGGGCATTGTGACAGGCGCCTATAGTCCCAGCTGCTTGGGAGGCTGAGGCAGGAGACTCGCTTGAGCCCAGGACTTGGAGGTTGCTGTGTGCTGTGATGCCAAAGCACTCTACCCAGGGGGATAGCTTGAGGCTCTGTCTCAAAAAAAAAAAAAAAAAAAAAAGAGAGAGAGAATGAAGAGGAGTGAAATAGAGAGAGGAGGGAATAAATGAGGCTAAAATACCACAACCAAATATAGAGGAGTCCTTGCTCTTGATGAAAGTAAAAATGGACATTAACAATAGAACCAACCAAACAAATTAGCAAAAAGAAAACACAGCAAAACAGAACAAAGAAAGCTAAAATAGACAAAAACTGCAGCAACCTCAGCAACATAGGAAAGAAATGAAAAAAGGGAAAATATTAAAGGATTAAAAATGATAACAATAAAAAAATACTAAACACATTTATATATATGTATACATTGTGGCTTTTTTAGGAGATGGAGAACACAGCTGGCAACCTCTACGGTTCCTAACTTAGTTGCCCTCAGTGATCACCTTATTGTTTCCTCAGCATTTCCACTGGGTTGGGATCTTAAAGCTCTCCAGAATCCTTCAGGGCATGTCTTCCAGTGCCTCCTGACACCAATTCCCATGGAGTGCGGGAGTCCTTCAGCCTGTCCCAAGAGCAGAGTTCTCATAATCAGCAGGTGGTATTAAGATGGCTGTGCTTTAAGCTCCTACTAAGACCTTCTTACGACCTTCCTACAATGGCAGCCCCTTAGCTGCCAAGACCTTTCTAGTATGATTGTCTCACCAGCTACCAAACCAATGGCAAATCCACTCCAACTGGTATTCAAATCTGGTTGCTGTATACTGTTTGAGTCTTCCCATTCCTCTGAGCTTTCCACTCAATGCACACCTTCCCCCTTAAACTGAAAACTCCAGAAAGGCTGCCTCCCATCCTGGACCTCTGTTGGGGGGGCCAGCTGATTCTGGCAGGTTGCAATCATTTGCCTAATGAGTCAGATTTCCACCCCTCTGGATCACATGCTGTATCTAGTTCATCACCCCTTCGTTATGCTCCTTGAGCTATGACTCCTGCACCAGGTATGGCTGGGTTCTTTCTTTTTCCCCAATTGTACTAGGAAAGCTCAACTGAAAGGTCCTTCTGGTCTGCCATCTTGCTGTGCCTTCTAGAGGTACTTTAAATATAGAACCAGTAGGATTTCTTGATGGATTCGTTATGGGGTAATTAGGAAAGAAGGGAGTCAGAAAAACTTATTCCCCCTAAGTAAAGAAGGATAGAAGTATCATTACCTGAGATGAAGAAAACCTCAGGTGGAACAAGTTTTAGGAAGAGACAAGATAAGGAAATTCAGGGTGGGACATACTAAGCTTGAGATGTGTACTAAATATCCAAGAAGATCTGTCTAATGGGCAGGTAGGCATATTATTTGCAGTTCACAGGAGAGAACCAAGTTAGAGGTACAAATTTAACTCATCAACCACAGGGGGTATTAAATAAAACTGGGAGAGATCAGGAGTTCTCTGGGAAATGTTCTCTAGGAATTCTGTGGGAATTCATGAAGTTAAGATCTGAAAGGTTATCCCTTGTGTGCTCCAGTGTGAGGAGTTTAGAAATATGAGAAGAGAAAGGAAGACTGTGAGATCTATAGTCTCCAATTGTTGGCTGAGCAAGTCATACTTGTGTTCTTATCTACCAGTTTGCATATATACATAATTGTAGAATATTTACATGGAGAATGGTTCTCCAATATAGCAGAGTGACTTCCCCTATTTATGATAAAGAATTACATTATCGCTACATAGTTCTTATGCCAAAGTGATGGGGAGGATTGAGGGCTAATTATATGGATAGCAGGGGTCCTACTTCTCCCATATCACCAAATCTCTTGGAGAAAGAAAGGGTTAGAAACAAAATATCGAGTTCTAAAATTCTGGATTCTTATCCTATATTTTCTTTTTTTCTTTTTGGCTATGTATACTTTAGAAAGTAATTTACCTTGTATGAGCATTAGTTCAAATGACGTAAGTATAATAACAATGATACAACCTACATGTACTTAGCAGATTGTTTTGAGATTTTAGATGAGATCTTATTCATAAAAACATTTTGTAAATTCTAAAGTGCTACATAAATATGACTTTAAAGTATTATTCTATTGTAGAGCCATGATTGACATGTTTGCTAATACAGAACTCCATCCCACTTGTCCCTGGCACTGAGCTTGCAGAACTTGGAGTGCTCTCTCATTCTCATTCTTTTCTGCACATAGTTTCCCCACAAAGTGGGAATGAGCGGGTAGGAGAATCTGTCTAGACAGGCCTCCTTAGTGAAGAAAAGTCATGGATGAGATGACATCATTCAGAAACAGCAATGTAGTCATTGTTCAGAATTTTTGAAATACTGCCAAGATGATCTTGGACATAATATTCAGAGTGGATAAGTCCTGAACTAAAGCAAAATATACTGGTGACAGGAATTTGGGGTTTTATACACAATGTTTTCTTTGGCTGGGGGCTGGCTTTATTTAAAGAGTTATGTCAACAAATGGTATTCACTGTTTGGCCTTAGGGATATCTCAGGAGTGTTGGTGCCTCTGTCCTCTCTTGAGTGGTTGCTGAAAGTTTTCTCGGACTTCAAGTCATGTGGTATCTGTGTTTGTGCAGAGGATCAAAATGCTTACATCATTTCCACATTCCTCAGCCATTTGTCACTAGGTTGGAGATTGGCTGGTGGGGTTCCTGCTTCTAGAAAGGAAAAAAATGCAATTTTTCTCTGATTCCAGCAGAGAAGAGGTTGGTAATGTTTTAAGTTTACTGAAGATTTATGAACTTAAGGAGAGAAAATTAATGGCTTTGGGGGCTGTGCAATTTTTTATATATTTACAGAAATATGGATGATAGATAAAAGTACAAAGTAAACCTAAATTCTCAAAAATAAATGAAATTATAATGATACATAAGGAGATCAACAACATAGAAAAAGCAACAAAACGATTATTACCAAAACCTTAAATTGGTTCTTTAAAACTTCTAAGAATATGGATAAATTTCTTGAATTCTCAACAAGAAAAAGTGTGAATGAAAAGGTATAAGTTAAATTAAAAATAATAAAAGAATATTATTAGGCCTGGCATGGTGGCTCCTGCCTGTAACCCTAGCACTCTGGGAGGCTGAGGCGAGTGGATTGCCTGAGCTCACAGGTTTGAGACCAGCCTGAGCCAGAGCAAGACCCCATGTCTAAAAATAGCCAAGCATTGTGGTGGTTGCCTGTAGTCCCAGCTACTTGGGAGGCTGAAGCAAGAGAATCTCTTGAACCCAGGATTTTGAGGTTGCTGTGAGTTATGATACCACAATACTCTCTGAGGGCCACAAAGTGAGACTCTGTCACACACACAAAAAAGAATATTATTAAAAAGTATTCATGGATGTAGTAGACATATACCTGAAAACAAAAGTGTATTGGCTCCCAAATAAATGGAAAATTTAGATAGAATAATATTAATTAATGACATTGAATTGCTGTTAAAAAGTTAATCTCTCTGCCCTCTCACTATTCCCACAGAAATAAACTTTTGCAGGTAGATTTTACCAAAGTTTCAAGAGGTACATAATCCCCATATTAGGTAAGTTTTATCAGAAAATGAAAGAAAAATTTCCCAACTCATGAGATTTCTGTAATTTAGATTAAAATAATTCTCATAAATATATTACAAAAATGTATATGTTAATTTTATAGAATAAAAACATTTTAAAATATTATCCAAGAAAATTTAGCATTTTTAAAAAACATATTTCAACAATTTTCTCAGGAATACAGGGGTGATTCACAGTTGGAAAAATCTATTAATTCACTATTACATTTGTGGACTATAGGTGAACACATTTATTCTCAGTATCCATAGAAAAAATGATGAAAATTCTTTTTTTTTTTTTTTTTTTGAGACAGGAGCCTCAAGCTGTCCCTCTGGGTAGAGTGCCAGGGCATGTCAGCTCACAGCAACCTCCAACTCCTGGGCTCAAGCGAGTCTCCTGCCTCAGCCTCCCAAGTAGCTGGGACCACAGGCGCCCGCCACAACGCCTGGCTATTTTTTGGTTGCAGCCGTCATTGTTCTTTGGTGGGCCGGGGCTGGATTCGAACCCGCCACCTTGGGTGTACATGGCTGGCGCCTTAGCCACTTGAGCCACAGGCGCCGAGCCGAAAATTCTTAAAAAGATAGGAATAGATAGGAATTTTATAACCTAATAAAACCTATATACAAAAATTCCACCATAGATGTCATATTTAATGACTAAATCTAAGGTATCTTTTAAAGTACCTAGATACATATACTCTGTATAAATGATACTTATTAGCACAGTATTTAAAGTTCTAGCCACTGCCATAAAAAAGAATATAATTCATATGGATAAGAATATATTGTAATTATTTGCTGATGGGACAATCATTTTCATTTAAAATTCAAGAGGATTAATGTCAAACTAGTCACATCAATAAAAAAGTTTAGCAAAATTTTTCAATATAAAATCAAAATATAAATCTAATGAGGTTCTAGAAATAAATTTAATGAGGGAGGTGAAAGACCTTTAACTAATGAAAGAAATTAAAGAGTGTAAAAGCAACTGGAAAGACAGCTTGTGCTCATGGATTGGAAGAATTAAGATTATTACAGTGACCATACTACCCAAAGCAATCTACAGATCAGTGCAATGTGTTTCCAAAATACCAATGACATTTTCCACAGAAATAGAAAAAAATCCTAAATTTTGTGTGGAAGCAAGAAAGATCCCAAATTGCCAAAGCAATTCTGAATAAAAAGAACAAAGCTGGAGGCAACATATCACCTGAATTCAAAATACAAAACAAACTTGTTAGAACCAAAACAGGCTAATATTGGTATAAAAATAGACACATAGACCAGTGAAATAGAATAGGGAATTCCAAAATAAATCCACATATTTACAGCCAACTTGGTTTTTACAAAAGCACTAAGAACATACTTTGGAAAAAGGACACCTTCTTCAATAAACGGTGCTAAGAAAATGAGATATACATATGCAGAAGAATGAAACTAAACCCTTGTCTTTCACTATATAAAAAAATCAACTCAAAATGGATTAAGTACTTAAACATAAGATCCAAACTATAAAACTACTGGAAGAAAACATAGGAGAAACACTCCATGACATTGCTTAGGCAAAGATTTTATGGTTAAGACCTCAAAAGCACAGGCAATGAAAATAACAATAGACTAAGGAGACTATGTTACACTAAAGAACTTTTACACAGCAAAGTAAACAATTAACAGAGTAAAGAGACAACCTGCTGAATGGGAGAATATATTTTTATCATCTGAAAAGGCTGGATATTCAGAATATACAGGAAATTCAATTCAAACAAGTAATCCATTGAAAAGTAGGCAAAGGATCTGAGTAAACATTGCTCAAAAGGAGACATATGAATGGCCAATAAGCATATAAAAAGTTCTTAGCAACATTTATTATCAGGAAAGTGTCAATCAAAATCACGATGTCATCTTACCCCAGTTAGGATAGCAGTTATCAGAAAGACAAAAAACAACAGGTCCTGGTGAGGATATAGGATTTAATTTTTAATGCATAAATTATTTTATTAATTAGTATGTATTAATACATAACATTTTGAAACCATCATCTTGTTTATAATTTCTATGTGTTGCTAGCACTAGTATGAGTGTTAAAAAGAAAGTTACAAAATTCTAGTAAAGCACAAGAAAGAAAATTCAAGTAAATGTAGAAATTTATTGTGTTCATGAGTGGGAAGCTTTTACCTTGTAAATATGCCAATTTCTAAGTTTGAGATACATTATATTTAATGTGTTTCCAATAATAAGTGGAAGGAAGAGAGGTTCCTTCCCCATAAAATTATGGGTTAAATGCCATACTGATTTTAAAATATTTGTAGGAAAATAAAAGACCTAAATTAACTATAAAAATTTTAAATTTTGATCTATGGTAAAAAGGAGAAAAGATGACTGACCCTCTAGATATGAAGATACCGCAAAGCAACAATTAGTAAAATACTTTGATCTTTATGTAAGAATACGAAGGGCTTTTCTTCCCCCTGCACTGCTTCAGCCCTGCCAGGTCTCTCCAAGCTCTAGGCTCCTGCTTCGGGACGTTAGCCACGATAAAACGGTCCTCTGAGATTTAAACAAGATTCCCGGAGGTCGAAGAGGGCCAGTGCTGGAGATGGAGTGGAAAACAGTCAGTGGGACAGAGAGTAAACTTTGACGACTGGCTCATTGGTGGATTTGCTTCCTCTAAAAGCCCGGACCGGGAAGGTCCTGAGAGTCCAGTAATCTAGTGTTGATATTGTCATGAATGATCACTTGCAGGAAACCAGTGTAGCCAAAGGAGCCCACCAAAGATTACATGAAGTCTATCAAAGGCAAACCTTAGAGTAAAACCCTTTAAGACAGGGGCTGCAGAACGAATCAACATCCTTGCTAATTTCAAAAACTACCAGTTCTTTTTTTAATTTCTGATTAATATGAATGAACAAATGATTAGATTACATTGTTTGCTTTTGTTAGGTAAAGTTCAAGCTGTAGTTGAGTCCTTCACCCAGCAAGGGTGCCATGTACCCTTACATTGTAACTGAGGTGAGAACTTGCCAACCCCCTCGCTACTCCTCTTCATCCTTCCTCCTCTCCTTCACCTGATTTTTTTTTAATTGTTGGGGATTCATTGAGGCTACAAAGAACCAGGTTACGCTGATTGCATTTGTTAGGTAAAGTCTCTCTTATAATTGCAACCCATCCCCATCAGGTGTGTCACAACCTATGACCCCCCCCTTTCTATCTTGCTGCACCCCTCTTCCTCCACTCTCGTTTTTCTCTCATGTAGGTGTGTAGTTCATCTCCTGGCTTCATATTAGTATTAGCTAGATTGGATACTTGCTTTCTCATTCTTGTAATACTTTACTAAGGAGAATGCTCTATTCCATCCAGGTGAGTAGGAAAGATGTAAAGTCTCCATCTTTTTTAATGACTGAATAGTATTCCATGGTATACATTTATCACAGTTTGTTAATCCATTCATGGGTTGATCTGCACTTGAGTGGATCACACATCTTGACTGTTGTGAATTAAGTTGCAATAAACATTCTAGTGCAAACATCCTTATGCTAAAATGATTATTTTTCTTCTGGGTAGATACCTAGTAAAGGGATTCAGGGATCAAGTGGAAGCTAAAAGTAAACTACCAATTCTTTATTGCTGAAAACATGAATTCAGATGTCATGATTGCTCTCCTAGACTACCACAAGGATGATGTGACACCATATGTGAGTTCCTTTAAGGATGGTTTAGAAATGGATAAATGTTAACAAATTTGGCAATTCCTTTATCCCTATCACCTGTCATCATAACTGGCTTCTGCTTGTCACCCGTACAACACCAGGACTTAAGACAGAGCTGATGACATTTTGAGCTCTTCATTTATTCCAATTTTGACTTTTTATTTGGAGTGGAGGCATTGTTTTTAAGGAAAAAAATGTCATACAGGTTATCTAAAAGTAAAATGCATTTAAATTAAAAGAAAAAAAGTAGATATACAGTACAGGCTTGTCAGTCTAGAAAGAGACCTGTGTCTCTATGTGAACTTGGTAAAAAATGGTGATGGCATTATAAATCACCATGCTTCAGGTTTAAAATAAATGTTTTATAAAAAGTAGGCTCATTATATGAGGAAAAGTTCAACTAAATGCTCCAGATACATCAAAGCTGTAAAATATACAATCTATGAGAAAAATTGATGAATTTGACTGCATTAAAAGTAAATAATTTGGTTAATAAAGGACAGCGTAAATGTAAATAAAGAAATAATAGTCCAGGGAGAGATACTTGCATCATTCATAACAAAAAATGCCTAGAATTAATAAGCAAAACCTATTAATTAATTAAAACAACAAGAAAAATAAGCATAGGAAGTGATTAAACTTAAGGAAGAGGAATTTGAATGGATAATGAGTCACTGAACAAAGTCTCAGCATCATTTTTAAACAAAGATAATAGCACTGAAATAATCATGCAATCTCTTTTTTTCTTCATTTTAACCATGTCTTCCAGGTTTGAGCTATCTTTTGCCAAGAAACAAAAGCAAAATTGTCTTTTTTCTCAAGGGATTTAAATAAAAATGAGCAATTAGATCAGATACAACTCCATGAAAAGACAGTCATCGGCAAGTAACTAAGTTGGGCTTATGTGAAACTAACACTTGTTTGTTCTTATTTATCTTGCATTGATTCTATATTTCTTACCACACCACTCTGAGCAGTAAAGGATTTCATAATTACTGGTTGCAATTTGTTGGAAAATGTCACCCATTAAGGATTCTTTTTTTCTTTTGTTTTCTCCAGCTTGATATATGTGATGCTTTTTGAAGTATTTATCAAATGAGACTTTGAGGCTGCACCTCTAGCCTCAGCCAGAAGATTTAACATATTGAGTATCATACTAGTCACTTGAAGTGCTAAACAAAATATTAAATAAAACAAGCAAGAACAAATGAGAGATCCATTCACAACCATCATGTTGGCAAGAATTAAAATAAATTAGTGCAATCATTCTGAAGAGCAACATAATATTAATAAAATTGTATAATGTTCATATTCTATGTCTTTGAAGTTTCAGACCTGGGTATACACTCCTCAGATACTCCCCTGGATATAAATGAAAGATAAGTTCTCAAAAGTTTACTACCTGCAGCACTGTTTGAACAACCAAACAGTTGGGAATAACTTGGATGCCCATTAGTAGAGAAATTGATAAGGAAAATGTAATATATGTAAGTAATAGAATACCATTCAGGGGTTAGAAGTAATAAACTAGATTTAAGGATATGTACATTAATAAATCTCAAAAAACATAGTGATGAGTAAAAAATAACAATAAGAAAAAATACACAAATAGCCAGGTATGTTATAATAAAAACAAAAGAGTTCGTACTTGCTTCAATGTACTATTATGTAATATTTTAAAATATAAGAATATGAAGAGAGGGCTAGGTACCTGTAGCTTGGTGGCTAGAGCCCTGGCCCTGCTTAACAAAAAATAAACAACAGCAACAACAAACAAATAAACAAACAAACCAAAAAAAAAAAATGAAAAGAGGAACGGCCCCCTACATAACTGGTAATGTTATTGTCCCATAGCTGACTGTGGTAAAATTAAGGGATTTTGCCTCTAAAATAAAACTAAAATTTTAAATAAACCCCCAAAATAAGTAAATACAATTTAAAAATAGGAATTTAAAGCCTGGAAACAATTTGGGTCAGTTTGACTCTCCTGTGTATGTCTTCCATTAAGATTTACTCTATTATATATATTAGTTTGTTGTCTCCTGTTAACTTCACTCCTTTTACATTTAGCTTTTCTATTCCTTCCCTGAAATAGATGGGAATGAGGAAGAATATCGTTGCTTATCACTAAGTAATGTCGTTCTAATGATTGATCCTTCTCTTATTATCGGTTATTCTCATTTGAGGTCTATACTTATCACCACTCCATATCAGAAAGTCTTGCAACCATTGTCTATAAATTTCTATTATTGCTTTTAATATCTTTGATGATTTCCCTCAACAAAAAACTGAGCCATACAAATCTGAGGGCAATATTTTCAATCTCTTTGCAATCATATAATCAGGTCCTCAGATGAAGTCATATTGAAGAACCATGTTCCTAATTTTCCTGTGCATTCATCTTCTCCTGTATTTGCAGAGACTTCAGTGCTTACATCATAATATACTAACCATGCTTCCCATCCTTGAGTATTTCCATGCCCTTGATTAGCTATTAGGAAGGAGATGCTTAAGTCCCATAACTATCACTAACCCTCCTCTAATGTACCACCTACTTACCAAATCTTTAAATTATGTGTGCCCTTATTTATGTGGCATGGCTGCCTACTTATTACAATTGCAGCGATCTACTAGCTTTGTTTCTGACCAGATACTTTCTAACTTTTTCTAGTGTCAACTTTTGGCTCGACTTCAAGTGGGTTCTCCAGATACATAACAAGAGTCTGCTCATTTGCTGCTATTTTTCTTTCTGCTGTTTTTCTCAAACTGGCTTCTACTCACTTTATTCCTGAACAGATAATCCTTACTTATTATTGCTACTTCTGCTTCTTCTATTTCTACCACTACCATTACAATAGCTTAGAGAGAAGTTTCTGGAATACAGTAAATACTCAGTAGATGTTCTCTGATGTTCTTACCACTACCACCACCACTAGGCTGTGAAATCTCCTTGGATCATAACATGGTGAGCAATTATTCAGTGCCAAGCCTTGTGCCAAGTACTGTACACATATTATCTCATTCACTTTACTACATTTGTGTTGAGAACATTGAAGGAATTCAAGAAAAATATTAAGCTTTTCTCAGAATTGATCTCATTATAATGTGAGCCCTCCACTTACCTTCTAACCCCACAAAAGAGATGCACTCGCCCCTCCAAGGCCAACACCTTGACTTGTATTCTCATCCTCATTCCTTTCTACCACTTCCAAGACTGTGTTTACTTGGTTTCTGATTCCCTACACTCCTTACTCTGTCTTTTCCACTGGATCCTACTTTGGTTTTCCAATATACCAAGGTCTTAAAACTGGGGACATTTGAACTTTTTTCTCCAGAAGATTCTATCATATTTTTCTCCATCTCATCACTGTAAGGTACATTCATAGGCAAGTTGTCATTCTTACCTTTGCCATCTTCTTGTATAAATTTTATGCATTTGGAACCTCTGCCATCTTCTTGCATAAATTTTATGCATTTGGAACCCAGCTCTATCATTTATTAACTAATCACTATTAGTAATGTTTTCTTAGTTACCAAAATATAGCTATCAAAACCCACTTCTAGCTACTTACTCTCTCTAGAATTTTCTAGTGCATTTTGCCCTTTGATCGTTGTATCCTTGAAACTCTTCCTTCTTTAACTTTTATGATGGGACTAGCTCTTGATTCTCTTACACATCCCCTACCACTCCCTGCCTCTTAGAGCAGGTGGTGTGCACCAGCTGAGGGATCTTGGAAGCAAACTCTGCACTCAGCCAGGCTTCAGGCAGCAGCAGGGTCAAAATCCACATTGCCAGACAGAATTAAAAGGATACCAGAAGGCAAAGAAAAGCAGAAGAGTCATATGCCTGGCATCAATTGATAACGGAAGTTTTAGAAGAAATGTTATTTGAAAAAGGGTTTGCAAAAATAAATGGATAACTGAAATATTTGCACCAGTTTTAGGTAAAATATTATGGAGTTTGGTTCAGAGTTGGTGTTTCCAAAAACTGACGGAGCTGGAGCAAGGAAAGGCAGCAGGTGCGCAGGAATGCAGTCAGGTGAGCTGACAGGGAGGAAGGTGGGCTGGTGGACAGAAGAACTGGTGGAGATCAGGGAAAAGCAGAACAGACAGATGGACACCCAGCTCTATTTACTGACCTCCTCTTGGTGCGGGCCCTTCTGGGGTTGACCTTGCTCGGAGGCCTGGGAGTAGTGATGGTATGAAACAGCAGGTTGGGTACTGTGGGAGTAAACGAGGACTGGGTTCACAGTGGTATTGTTCTTGGGGGAGGTACAGATCTGATGGGAAAAGCACTGGGACCATCATCATCCTTCCTCTTTAATAAACATCAGTCATCTGCACATTGTGATAGCTTTTTATTATGGAATTTTGAAGCATACACAAAAATTGTGTAGTATTCTGACCACTCATGCATCCAATTCATTGAGTATCAACATTTTACCAGTCTTGTTTAAACTGCCTTTGCCCACTGCCCTTTGGTTTTTTGATTTTTCTGTAATGCAAAGTAAATCCAAAACACTCTATTATTTCACCCACAAATAACGTAGTATGTGTGCTTATTTTGTATCAAAGCACCTATATGCACTGGCACATTTTCTGCTTTTGTGCAATTATTCATGCTGCCCTTCAGCTGTGATATTTGAGTACCAGGTGAGTTTTTAAAAGGAATCTGTGCTTGAGTGTAATAAGGATTTTGATACTAGCACTTTTGGCTTCCTTTCAGTTTTGTGGCTTTAAGATGCACCACTAAAAAGAGCCTGTATTCATTAAAATAAGGCAGGGATTTTTTCTGAGACAGTCTTGGTATTTTTACTTTAAATACAAAGGATTTTTCCATCTAAAAATCTCTGCACTAATCTTACAGGTGAAATTAGAATCATTACAATAATCACTCTGTCTATGCAATTGTGAATTTTGGTACAATAAACATACAAGTGCAGGTGTCTTTTTGATGAAATGAGTTCTTTTCCTTTGGGTCAATACCCAGTAGTGGAATTGCTGAATAGAATGGTAGATCTATTTTTAGTTGTTTGAGGAACACCCATACTATTTTCTGTGGAGGTTGTACTCAGCAAAGTTCATAGTTGCAAAGATATGGAATCAACCTAAATGCCCATCAACTGGTAAGTAGATAAAAAAATGGGGAGGGGTACGTGTGACTATGTGTGCATATATACGTACACAAACCATGGGATACTAGTCAGCCATAAAAATTGAAATAATGTCTTTTGCAGAAACTTGGATAGAACTGGAGGTCATTACTTTAAGAGAAGTATCTCAGGAACAGAAAGCCAAATACCTAATATTTTCATTTATAATGGAAGCTAAGCTATGTGTATGTATAGTCATACAGAGTGACTTAATGGACATTCAAGATTCAGAAGGATGGTGGTGGGAGGAGGGTGAAGGATGAAAACTTACCTACCGGGTACAATGCATACTATTTATTTATTTTTATTTCTTTTTTTTTTTTTTGAGACAGAGTCTCACTAAGTCTTCCTTGGCAGAATGCCATGGTGTGATAGCTCACAGCAACCTCAAACACTTAGGCTTAAGTGATTCTTTTGCCTCAGCCTCCCAAGTAGTTGGAACTACATGCGCCTGCCACAATGCCTGGCTATTTTTTGTTGTAGTTGTCATTGTTGTTTGACAGGCCCAGGCCAGGTTTGAACCTCCTAGCTCTGCTGTATATGGCTGGCACCCTAGCTGCTGAGCTATAGGTGTCGAGTCAATATACTATTTAATAGGCTGACAGGTGTGCTGAAAGCCAAGACTTCACCTGTATACAATTCATCTAGGTAATAACAGCCATTTGTAGCCCCTAAATCTCTTAAAACAAATAAATAATCAATATAAGTCAATGAAGTCTAATTCTGAGACATAAATAAGTGTAGAAGATCAATAGACAATAGATCTTTAGAACTCCACATGGCCCATAATGTATCATGTCTGCACAAACTCTTAATACTAGCCTTGCACCACCCTAAGCATGGTTATAATAATTTCCAAGCATTCATATCTAACCCTGACACCCCTCTTTGACTTTTGTAACTGTATTCTTTCTAGCTCACCCGCTGTATGTGTACAGCTCCTTTTCCACCAACCTTCTCAAAATTTCCCTAGACTCAGTACTACAGACTAATACTGGACTAGTAGGAGAGAGATGAAAGGACACAAAACATTATTAACAATGTAGCACTCTGTATATATACAGAGCCTCCAATGAGCTACACAAAAATAGGTGTGTTAAATGATAGCAAACCAGCTACATAAATTGGAAACCAGGATGTGTAATTTAATAAAGGATTTTTTTCTAATGTGCATATGTAGTTGAAATAAGTTATAAAATGAAAAATTCATATCACGCTACATTTGAATCTTCTTTATTGAGGAAGATAAATTATATGAAGCAAGGACTATGTAGAAAATCTGGTCACAGGCCCACATTGCTATGAGCTCAATCTGGAGCACTTATGGGCCTTGGGGGGGTTAAAGAATGATGGTGTCAGGCTCGGCGCCTGTGGCTCAAGTGGCTAAGGCTCCAGCCACATACACCTAAGGTGGCGAGTTTGAATCCAGCCCAGACCCGCCAAACAACAATGATGGCTGCAACCAAAAAATAGCCAGGCATTGTGGTGGGCACCTGTGGTCCCAGCTACTTGGGAGGCTGAGGCAGGAGACTTGCTTGAGCCCAGGACTTGGAGGTTGCTGTGAGCTGTGAAGCCATGGCACTCTACCCAGGGGGATAGCTTGAGGCTCTGTCTCAAAAAAAAAAGAATGATAGTGTCAAACTCACAGGTAGGATTTGGTCTAGCTTGCTCAGACATCAATTTAAAGGCCAGAGGGATTTGTGTGGCATAGTACAGGAGGGTAAGTTTAGAAGTAGAGGTGAGGTGGTTAATGTCTCTACCATTTTATGAAAATTTAGTGCCAAGAAGATATTTTCAAGTTCTCAGTGAAGAAAGTGTTCCGTGCTCCAATACAGTTTGAAAATACTAGCTTAAGAGGGGTCCTGATCACATATTGAGGTTCTCAGTTAACATGCATGTAAATGGAGAAGAGGTCATAGCATTTCTTTCTTTCCATTTTTAAAATGAATAATTATTGATATTTGAAGAAAACTGGTGTTTCTCAATACATAGTAATAGTTGAAGGATAAAGTGAGAAGGGCCTGAATTGGACAGTGTGTGAATAGAAAACAAAGGGCACATATGGGCAAGAACATAACAAAAGGATCTTTAGCTTCAATAGATAGCTGAATGTGATGGGAATGGGAAGGGGAAGTCCAGTGTTACTCTGTAGTACTGAGTCTAGGGAAAATTTAAGATGGTTGGTGGGAGTGGAGCTGTACACATATAGCTGGTGAGCTACAAGGAATGCTGAGATCAGAACTGAGACCACTGAGATTCTTCAGTCTATTCAGGTGATATGTACAATAGCTGCTGATGCAAGTACAAAAGTCAGAGAGGGGTGTCAGGGTTGGACGTGAATGCCTGGGAATTACTGTAACTGTGCTTAAGGTAGTGCAAGGCTGGTATTAAGAGTTTATGCAGACATGATACATTATGGGCCATGTGGAGCTCTAAAGACAATACTGTGCATGTCTGGAGCCAGAAAACCTGATTTCTAGTTTTATCTCTGCTACTAATTCTTTGTAATTTTGGTCAAATTATTTATCTTGCCTGAATCTCCTTTTATATTTAGGAGCAATAAAAATGCCTGGCTCAAAGCATTGTTGTGAAGATCAAATTCCATAACATTTGTAAAGTTGTTTTGTAGGCTATAAAGGGCTGTATCAACATTAGTTGCCTTATGAGTGAGTAATAAGTTGATAGAAATGAGAACCTAAAATGTCAATTCCAGATCCAGAGCAAGTGGGTAATGAGTAAAGACAGTACAGTTCATGTCTACTTGTGGGATCCATGGACCTGACATACCATCAGGGAGGTAATGCAGGGTCAAAGTGGGCAAATGGTTTGTAACAAAGGGATCTGAGAGCAATTATTAGGGATATGCTCATTGGGAATCTGAAGCCTGGGGGACAGAGTGCTCAATATGAGGTAGGAAATCCAAGCCAGTGAGTCTGGGGTAGAAAATAAGGACATCAGCTCCTGAGGCCTGTAATGCCAAGAGCAGAGCAGGAGCAGAAGTAGGCCTGGCACTACTGGGTATGTGAGCTAATGGCAAGAACTAGTTTTGATGTAGGGAGGAGAGCATACTTCAGGAGGTCCTTAAGTACTAAAAATACAATAACCATGATCAACACTAGCACTTACTATATGCCAGGATCTATTTATTATGAGCTCTTCACTTACAACAACTCAATCATTGAATCCTCAAATAACCCTCTTATTATACATTTTGCACATGAGGAAACTGAAGCCCAGAAGAGTATTCTGCCCAAGTTCATACAGCTAGTAAGTAGCAGAGTAAATACCACATTTGGCAGCAATGTGATTGGCTTCAGAGTCTAGTGTCTTAACTCTATGCTGGGGATGCTAGCGTGAAAGGAGACTAGGAAAATATAGGTAACTCATTTCACTATCCACACTGGTATGGTTTGGGGATTCTCACGTGTTTATCTCTGAATTCTGTATCTCTGCACTTTTAATGCCTCCTTACTCCATTGATCAGTGTATTCGTTACCACCGAGTAAACTCGAGAGCAAAGGATGGCTCACTTTTCCTATTCTATTGGATTTTCAATTATGGAGGCAGTATGACAGCATTATAGGACACACTTGGGCTCAGAGAAGGCTGGTTTTGAGTACTGGTTCCAATCTTCGGTGATTGTGTGCTCTTGGCCTTGTTACTTGTTACTTAAACAAACTTGTTACTTAAACAAAAAAACAGTTTTGTCATCTATTGCCATAAACTAGTGTAGTGTGTGATGATTCCATGTATAGGCTTTGGAATTAGACACTTTGAATGAAGGCTTGTGAAAGTTTGAGGAAATGATAAACTTTTCAATTCCTCCATTCCTCTTTCTATAAAATAGGTATCAGAGCAACAATACCAGAGCGCTATTATAAAAGATTTAATGGAATATTGGCACAATGCCTGAGACACGGTGACTGCTCAGCCAATATTCTCTATAATTTATATTTATAGGATTGTGAATTTATAACCCAATTTGTCGTTGGTAATTCTGTGCAGTGGTGAGTATAATGTGAAGCATGCAGCAAGTCTTTAGTAAATCTCATGCATTATTATAATCTTATTTACACTGATGCATTTACCATGGAGAGCAGTCCATGGTTCACAGTCTTTCTCCAAGGGCTGACCTTCTGCATGTTCCCAAGGTTACTTCTTGAATTTAGAAGACTTCTAGGAAGCCTAAATCTAAAATTCAATCTCATTACTGACTCCAAGAGACCAAGAGAAAGTTTCATGATAGATTTTTTGGTTTCAGAGGCAGCACTTTCCCAAATCCTTTCTACCCTCTTGCCTGAAGAATTGTCCTGCTGTTCGCACTCTCTCCAGGCGTCTCAGCAGGTGGTCTCATTCCCCAGGAAAAGCTGAAGGAGGCACAGTCCTGTTGGATACCTCTTCCTACTGCAGGCTGGACGATACTGTCAACCTCAAATTATATTTTTTTTAAAAAAAGGTAAGAATCTAGTTTAAAGAGAGTTTAGTCATGTACAAAGATCCAAGGAAAACTGCAGCCTGGCAAACACTTCCAAGTTGCCTTGGGGAGTGCTCTGGAGAACAAAAGGTATACTTAATATTTTAAAGAAAAAAAAAAAGAATGAATCATGACAGGGATGAATATAAAAGTTGTTCATGAGGAATTCTCATTGGTTTACAGAAATAACATTGGTTCAGATTGGCTAGACATTGTTGAACTACAGGTTGTATTGCTTTATGGCTGCTTGACATCAGTTAGTCTAAAGCTCACATAGCAATTGGTTTCAAGAGTTAATTACTTAGCTCAACAGGCAGTGTAATGTGACTGTTGTAACATTTTAAATGCCATTCCAGGCTTAATAATTTAAAGGGGTTCACATTCTTCAGATAAAAGTTTTTTCTTTCTCATTTCTTTCCTTTTGATCAAAATCTTTCTTCTTAAAAGCATTGATGATCAAAATCTGAGTGTCAAAGTGTCCCTTTCTGAAAAGGCTCATTCCTGGGTAGTCCTGGCTCACATCTCTGGGGGAAGAAGGAGGCATCTCGGTGAGGATTTTTTTCCAGAGGATCCAAAGCTTATTTAGGATAGCATTATAGAGAAGCAAAAATGGACCTCAGTCAAGTCATTGATTTATAATAGCTGCTATCACCTTTTGAATAATCTTTCTTTGGAATTTCATGATTTTAATTTTCTCAGAAGAATTAACACATAAGAATTATAAACTGAAAAGACAATTTGTAAGTCAGAACTAAAAAAAAAAACCTATTCCATTAGGGAACCAACTACAAATGTCATGAATAAAATTACTCTAGACATACAGTAGTCAGGAAATAATTTAGGATTCAGTCTAAATTGTAAGCAGATACTAAAAAGTCAAAAATGATGGTTAGGGCTAGAATATAGCAGGTGTGCTCTAGTTTTCCTCTGAAATAATTTTTCTCTCTCCAGTTCCCCATTTCTACCTAAGATAAAACTTAGTTACACCAATTTACTTGAAAAATAGGGTTTAGTATTATACTTGGCCTGATTATTTACATAAAATGCAATTAAAGTGATTGCCATGTGTCTTTCTAAGTGAGCTTTACCAGAACTTTTACATAAGGAATTTCGGATTAGATTTTTAAAATCCTTCTTGAGGCTAGGACCAAGCCACATATTTACCATTAGACCATGCCTGTAATACCTGTAGGAATTGGGTAGATTCCTCTATTATTAAGGTCCCAAAATATCTTGAGGTTCTCAAGCCTGACAGAAAGTGACATCCTTTATGTACTTTAAGGACAAGACATTTATAAGACAACTGTTCAAAGTACCAGGCCAGTCTCTCCAATGGGCTCTTCAGCTTTTTAAAGTCTATCTTAATTCTCCAAGGCAGTCTTTTCATACCTGAAAATATGTCACTCCAGTCAAAGCCTTTGTAAAATAACCAATTGTGTCCTGTTACATAGAAAAACAGACTTTTCATGAACTTATTCGAATAAGTTCCAGTTCTTAAGAATTCTTTCAACTTTTACCCCATTCAGTATGATGCTGGCTATGAATCTGTCATATATCTTTTATAAATCTGAGATATCTTCCTTCTATGCCTAATTTGTTGAGGGTTTTTAATCATGAAAGGGTGCTGGATTTTGTTGAATGCTTTTTCTAAATCTATTGAGATGATCATATGATCTTCGTTTTTGTTTTTACTTATGTGGTGAATCACATTTGTTGATTTTCATATGTTGTACCATTCTTGTATCCCTAAGATTAAACCCATTTGGTATCAGTGAATTATTTTTTGATGTGCTGTTAAATTCAGTTTGCTAGTATTTTGTTGAGGATTTTTGCATTTATATTCATGAGAACACTGGTTTATAGTTTTCTTTTTTGGTTGTGTCCTTTCCTGGGAGATAGGTGATACTGGCTTTGTAGAATGAATTAAGAAGGATTCCCTCCTCAATATTATGGAATAATTTCTGTATTATGGGTACTAGGTCTTCTTTGTAGATTTGACAGAATTTTGCTAGAAATCCATCAGTCTCAGAACATTTGGGGGTGGGTAGGAGGAGGTTTTTATTGCTATTTTGATCTCATTGTTCATTATTAATCTATTTAGGAGTTCTATTTCTCCCAGGTTGAGTCTTGAAAGGTTGTGAGTTTCCAGAAACTTGTCCATTTCTTCTACATTCTCAAGTTTATGTGTATAGAGATTTATGTAGCATCCATGGATTTTGTTTGGTATTTCTGAAGTAGCAGTTGTAATACCACCTTTTTCATTTTTGATTAAGCTTATTTGGATCTTTTCTCTCTTGTTCTTGGTCAATCTAGCAAGAAGTCTGTCAATTTTGGTTATTTTTCCAAAGAATCAACTTTTTGTTTTATTGATCCATTGTATTATTTTTTGTTTTTCAATTCATTCAATTCTTCTCTCACCTTTGCTATTTCTTTTTTTTCTGCTGGATTTGGGTTTGATTTGTTCTTCCTTTTCTAGTTTGTTGAAGTGTTACATTAGATTGTTAATTTGTGATCTATGTGTCTTTTTTGATGTAAGCATTTAAGACTTTTCTCTAAGGAATGCTTATGCTATGCCCCATAGATTTTGATAGCTTATATCCCCTTTATTGTTCAGTTGAAATAATTTATTTTTACTTCCATCTTAATTTTATTTTTAACCCAGTAATTTTTCTGCAATAGGTTGTTTAATTTTGCTCAGTCCTTATGATTTAAAGTTTGACTTAAGGCTATTACTTCTTTATTTTCTGCTTTGATGATTTGTAGAGCTCTCAGAGTGAGGCAGTGAGGTCCCTAGCAATTACAATAGTGCTATTTATTTCCTTGATTAGCTCTATTAAAATTTGCTTTATGTATCTGCAAAGCTCCCAGGTAGCTCCTGGGTTGGGTGCATATATTTAGGATTATTGTGTCTTCTGCTTGAATTGCTCCCTTTACCATTATAGTGAATCTTTCTGTCTGTCTTTACTTTTGTTGGTTTAAAGTCAGTTTACCTGCTCTCTTTTGATTTCTGTTTGCATGGACTATCTTTTTCCATTCTTTCATATTGAGTGTGTGTGTGTCCTTGTGGTTTAGATGTGTTTTCTGGAGACAGAAGATACTTTGGTTGTGTTTTTACAATCTTTCCGCTAGCCTGTGTCTTTTGAGAGTAGCATGCAGTTTGTTAAAATTAATTGGTAACATTGATATGTGGGATGTGGATCTGTTCATCCTGTTGGAAAGTCCCTTATTACACTGAAGGGTATATGTTGTGCTAATTTGCATTCTGAGTAGTTCATATAGGGCAAGCCTGATCATGGCAAATTCCCTCAATGTTTGCTTATCTGGAAAAGACAATTTCTTCATTGATTGTGCAACTTAGTTTTGCAGGATATAAAATTCTAGGTTGTCAGTTGTTGTATTTAAGTTGATAGAAGATGGGGCCCCTATCCCTTCTGGCTTATAATCATTCCACCGAGATGTCTGTGGTTGGCCTGATGAGTTTTCCTTTGTAGGTTACTTGATGGTTTCATCTTGTATCTTGAAGAATTTTCTCCTTCACTTAAACTTTGGTTAGGTTGATTACTAAGTGTCTTAGAGATGGCCTATTTGCTACGAATCCTCCCAGTTCCATGTCCATCTTGTATGTGTATGTCTGAATTTCTGGCAATCCTAAGGAAATTTTTCTCAATAATTTTCTCAGATAGGCTTTCAGCTCTTTCTTCTTTCTCATGGACAACTGTAATTGCAATGTTAATTCACTGCACATAGTCCTGTCTCTGTCAATAATTGCTCAGACTTTTTTATACTCTTCTCAGTCTTTTTGAATGACTGAGTTATCTTGAGATATTTGTCTTCAAGCTCTGAAATAACTTTTTTCTCCTTGGCTTAGTCTATTGTTGAAGCTTTCCACTGTGTTTTGAAATTTCCTAAATGACTCTAATTTCTGTAAGTTCTGTCATGTTCTTTCTGGTATTGTCTAGTTCTCTAGTCATTTTTAAATTTTTTTATTGATTTCATGAAATAATTACTTTTTGCTTCTTTTTGTTGGTTTTTAATTCTCTCTTTAATTCTGTTCATCTTATTTGCCATTCATTCTGAATTCTATTTCTGTATTTTGACAATTTCTTTGTGGGTGAAGTCCACTACCCTACCTCTATTATACTCTCTTGGGAGTGTTGAACTATTTCATCTTATTTTTCATGTCAAGGTGGGAATGTTCAGCTAGTTCAGTTTTTTTTATGTTACCATGATTCTTTTGATCGTTTCTTCTCATCTGACTTCTTTTATCTCAGCTCTGGGTTAAAAGGATTATAGGCTACATGTTCTCCTTTGCTGGGGACTCTCTTAAACCAACTCCAAGAATAACAGCTGCTTGGTACTGGGAGATACTACGTGAAGTGTTAGACATTGGGTAGGTTTTGCCAGCCCAGTAACAATGGTGCATTGGGATCCAGGCTCAACTGTGGAATGTCAAGGGTGGAGCTGCAGGCCTAGCAGGCACCTTGCATCTACAGGGGTAGGGCCTTGGATCTATAGGTGCAATAACTTGGACTTGAGTACAACAAGAGCTTCAGAACTGGCTCAAAATTTCAGGGACAGAGCCATCCATATGAGGCCTATTCCACAAGTGTTTGGACTTCTGATGCACAGTCAATAAGTTAGGGTTTTTTCTCAGTGGCCCAGGTTTCATGTAGGAAGACCAGAGTTTCTGGTGAGCCAAGGTTGTTCTACCATACCTAGAACCTACTGAGGCTTCCTAAGTGGTGGCTGTGGCATCTAGGCCTCCTTCTCCATTCAGCTCCTGCTTCAGGGAAGATACATGCTCAGCCCATGGACATGACATGAAGGAACATCTGTTCCCTCCCCTGCCCTTTGGGGATAATGGCAAGACTACTGATGAAAGGTTGGGTCCACAGTGGACCTGGCTTTGTATGCCAGAGCAATTAGGATGGCATTGGTTGAAGAAACATGAGATTGATAGGCAACAGATTTTTGCTGCACCTACTCTACAGTGGAATGTCTTTGCATAGATTCTGAGCAGCTCAGCCTCATAGATCAAGCAGCATGTGACTTTTGTTTCACACTTAAGAGGCAGTGTCCCTCAGGTTGCTTCTATTCCACTGACTTCACCTCTTCCCCGTGGTTTGAGTTGTACTAGGACCCCCAGATTAATATCTGAGATAGTGATTGATGCTTGTGAGAATTAGCCATGCCCTGATAATTGAGTTGGTAGATACTGTAATGAGGTGTAGAGTTGTTCTCTCTATAAGTGGTTGATGCTTGCAGAAGAAAGACAACTATAGGTATATCCTTTTTTATCTGTAATAATCTCTAGTCTCTCAGGGAGAGCACTTGAATGTCCCAGGCTTTGGGAGGGACTTTTTATTTCCCAGGGGGTTGCTCTTTGTCCACCACAGCAGAGGTGTGTGGAAGAGCGAGGCTGGGTCTGCTTAGTTTGGGAAAGCCTGGAAAGCTTTGCAAAAGCCTTGGCAAGGTTCTAAGGCCATTTTCTTGGCCACTAGTGAGAGCTGCTGGGAGGGATGGTTGAGGCAGGCTCTCCAAACTAGGATGACTGCTCCTGAGGAAATGGTCCTAATTCCCCACCTGGCTATCATGAGTGAACTCCATCCCTCTTCCGTTACTCCTCCCCTCCTGTGTCTGGTTTCAAATGGGCACCTAAATGTGTTGTACTGAGTTGCTGTGGGTGCCATGGGCTGGGATTGTCCCCTCTATGGGACCACCCTAGTCCAACAGCACAACTTTGAGCCTTGATAAGGCTCCAAGGTTATATTCCAGGCCACTAGGGAAAACCACTGAGATGAGGGTCAAGGCAGGCTCTTCAAATTGGGAAGACTGCTCATGGAGAAGAGGCTGCAATTACTCTACTGATTATTAGAAGTTAGTTCCACCCTCTTGTATTACTCTGCCCTCTGGTGTTTGGTTGCAAATGGGTACCTGTAGCCATTGCATCCAGTTGCTATGGTGTTGTGAGCTGTGATCTTCCTCACCGGAGAATCTTCCCTAACCCAAGTGCAGCTTTCCTGGGTGTGGGGGGAGGAGTGAGGGGGAAATGTGTGCTCCTCCAGATTGTTGAGTCCTGGACTCCCACTTCAATCTGCTATCAGTTCTGCCCATGTGGCATCTCTTGCCTCTCAAGTCCAGCTCCCAAATCTCCCCCACTGTGTCCCCTAGCAACTTGTTTAAGTCCTGGAAGCATGAGATCTAACCTCTGTATCTCACCAACTGGTGTGTGTCTCTGGGACATGGTGGTGGGCAAGAAGTCTTGTATCTGGCACTCCAGTCTACAGCATGTCCTTGAGGGGAAAGGCAAGGGACCCATTCTCTGTGGAAGCCTCAGACTGGAGGATGCACCAGCTGGGGAGAGGTGGCCACTTACCAAATTCTGAGCTCAAACCATTCTCCCAGTTGCAGTGGGCAGGGGAGGGGTAGGAGGAGATAAAAATCTGGATGGAAGAAAGCTGGATTTTGAACCTCTCTGGTCACTCTTCTTGGAGGGAAACCTCACAAGGAATGCCCAAGCTCTGGGACCATGTAAATTCTCCCCACAGTTTTCATGGTTGCTGAAGTGCTTGGACATATTGGGGCAGAGGTAGAAAAGCTTCCAAGTAACTTGATACTTATCACTGAAGGAGTATGAGAAGGAGAAAGGGATTCCCATTTACCCCTTCACTGGGCTCTGAGCCTGTCTGGGTTTGATATTCACCAATTTCTTTTTTTCCTTTTTATTCTTCCTTCTCTGTAATTTCCCTTTGTGAGGTCCCCATCAGGGTCTGGCACTTCTTCTTCTGACCTACACCTGAGCTGTGTCCTATCTCTCCTCTTGTTTTATTTTAAACCTTCTCTCTGGGATGATCTGGTAAACAATGTCTCTAGTCAGCCATCTTGTCCTCTCAATTTTTAATTGAGCTGATATTTGATCAGATAGCTCTTTTTAAAAATCCTTTAAAATCTCATATTATCATATTTAGCCAGGATAAGTAGCTGCTATCTTTGTCTTTTGAACTTTATTTCCTTTCTTTTCTTTTCTTTTTCACAAAATTTGTCCTTTCTGATGACTCACCAAAACCAGTAAGCTTTACGCAAGTGCATGAAGTACCTCCAAAGAAGTGCAAAGCAGTCCTCACAATATCCAGAACCACCCCAAAGACAGCTCAAAGAAAGAAAATTCACTCATCTCTCCGACTATATTCTTTATGGTCTCAGCTTCTCAGTTGACCATTTGCTCACAAAGGCACAAAGGCCTTATATTCTGCCATAAATGGGAAAAGATAGGAAATCAAAAGCTTTCTGTGGAAGGAGAAAAGATCAGTAACAAATGAGTACTCAAAAAGTCAAAAGTCACACAAATATTAAACCAAAGGGATTGGTTTCCTGACTAAGAATCAAACTCAAGCCTTGGCTGCTATGAAAGTGGTGGAATTTTAACTACCAGAATGCAAGGTGGAGCAGCCTTTGTTGTGAATCCCACAGGAGACCCAAAGCAGGCACTTTGAACATTGAAAAGATTTAACTTTAAGGTCAAATTTTTGCTCTTTAATTTTGTTAAGAGAATTTCTAGGCTCGGTGCCTATAGCTCAACCGGCTAAGGCGCCAGCCACATACACCTAAGGTGGCGGGTTCGAATCCCCAGCCCGGACCTGCCAAACAACAATGATGGCTGCAACCAAAAAATAGCCGGGCGTTGTGGCGGGTGCCTGTGGCCCTGCTACTTGGGAGGCGGAGGCAGGAGACTCGCTTGAGCCCAGGAGTTGGAGGTTGCTGTGAGCTGTAATGCCACGGCACTCTGCCCAGGGGGACAGCTTGAGGCTCTGTCTCAAAAAAAAAAAAAAAAAAAAAAGAGAGAATTTCTAATGCTAGCCATAATACTATGATGTCGTTCTTTGAATTTCATCCCCCTAGAAATGTTTGAAATGAGGTATATCTAAATTATTTTTCTAAAATTTAGAAGATATTCTAATGTAAAGGATCCATCTTTTGGCCAAGGATGATTAGACTTTCCAATGACGGACTTATTCCAATAGTAACTCAATTTAATAATCATATCCCAAATACACCACAGTTGCTATACTGCAGTCACACAATTCTTCCTTCTCATTAATCAGAATTTTGCAGAGAAAAAATAGTGATTTTTAGCATTTCCTTGACTTGATTCAACAGAAAGAGAAACCAGAACCCTAGCTGGTAGGAAATTCTTACTCTTTTGCCAGCTTGTCAGTTCCTGACTTCCCTTCTCTGTAACTTCCAGGAAAGTGACTTTGGTAGCTGCTCACAGCACTGAAACTGCAAAGGCAAAGGGACAGCTTCCCCTTCACCCTCTAAAACTGTGCTGAAAAATCAACTCATAAAAGGAGATTAATAGGAAAGATGACATGCAAATTTATTAACGTGCATACAGGGGAGGGCTATGGAATGATTATGACTCTGGTTGAAAGAAAGAGAGGTGCATATTGTGTAATTCTCAAAGTCTCTGCCTATTAGATGGATGGAGGCTGGGGGAACCAAAAAGAAAAACATGTTCCTTTTAGGGAGCATAACTGAAAATCAATTTTGGCAGTCTTTTTCATTCAGAAATTGTTGTAGACAATCTTTTGTTTTGCTTGGATAAATACATGACTTTATTAGAGCCTTTTAAAGGAGTTTCTAAATACATTGAAAATAGACCTCTCATTAATTTTATTTTATTCTAGTGCTATTTTTTTTTCTAACTGAGCATGCAGAAAAACTAGTGTAGGTATTTCAAGGATATCCCATGTTAGCCATTGTAATTTGGGGTCATTGTGACTTACGTGTGACCAGTTTTCTAAATATTTGCATGAAGAGAAACTGTTAATATTAAACATAAACCCAGTTGCTATTTCTAGCAGTTGAACTGAGTTTCAGAGTATGGCCAGTCTTAAAAATTACTTTTTTTTTTTTGTTTAAGCCACAAGGATTCACTTTCTCTTTTAAAATAGAAACTGTCTTTTCCTTGATCCGATTTTAAATAACAGAAAAGGTTATTACTCTAAGGGGTAAGATAAACAAAACCTTAACCTCAGAAGAAAGTGAAAATCACAAAGCTGCAAACAGTGGAATTTCCGGAGCATAACAAACTTGACTTTTCCTACTGTAAAGCCTTAAAGTAGAGCTTCAGTTCTAGCCCCATAAGCATACAATTAGGTAGCTTGAACAAATCCCAAATCTTACCCAAGCCAGAGAAATTTGAATTCAAGAGTGAGGGTTGATTGAACAAAAACAGGCTCTGCTGGTACCTGTACTCTGGCTTTCAGCAGAACCTCAGAAGTTGATGGAATTCTGCTTTGGGTCCCTTCCTAGTTACCAGATGTCAATCCCAAATAACTAAAAAGGTCAGAATCTAGTTTAAAGAGAGTTTATTCCAGACAGCACAGTGGCACAGCAGAAGCATGCTGGGCCCATAAAGGGAGTTTATTCAAACACAAAGAGTAAGGATTGTAGCCTGGGACATAATTCCAAGTTACTTTGGGGAATGCTCCAGAGATAAAAATAGAGGTTTAAATTGTTTTAAGGAAAGAAAGGACAAATCAGGACAGAAGATGATTACAAAAGTTGTTCACCAGGAATTCTCATTATTTTACAGGAATAATGTTGGTTAGTGACTGGCTATACATTGCTGAACTACAGAGTATATGGCATTGTATGGCATTGGTTAGTCTGGAGTAGGCAAGTGGATACAAGAAGTAATTATTTATATTAAGGGAGAATGAGATGTGACTACTGTGACATGTTATTTTTTTATTTTATTCTGTTCATATTAAGATTCATTCTCATGAAAGCATTCATCATTGCAGAAGAAAACCATATGTAATGGTTTAAATGATTGTTATGAAAGGATGTTTGTGATAGCAAACATTTTTTAAAGATCTTAATTTCTAATAATTTCCTGTTGTCTGAATACTCAAGATATTTTTTGTTCGTTTGTTTCAGATTAATATGAGGGTACAAATGTTTAGATTACATTGTTTTCAATTCTAGGGTAAAGTCCAAGTTGTAGCTGAACCCTTCACCCAGGGGGTGTGCTGGACACCCTCACATACGTGCTTATTAGGGAGATCTTGCCAATAGCCCTCCCTCCTCCCACCAATTGCTCTCCTGTCTCCCTCCCCTCCCCTCCTCCTTGCTAGACTATATTTGTGTTTTTTCTTTCATGTGGGCATGTAGTTTTCTACATGTTGGTTTCATATGAGTATTGAGTACTTTGGATACTTTTTTTTCCAGTCTTGAGATACTTAGTAAGAAGAATGGGTTTCAACTCCATCCAAGTAAACACAAAAAATGCTTCATTTTAAATGCCTTTCTGGGTCTGATAATTTGAAAGGGCTCATATTTCTCAGATAAAAGGCTTTTCTTTCTCAATTTTCTTATAATCCTCTTTATGAATAAATATTACTGTGTGCCCTATTTCATCCTAGAGCTTCTGGCAAGAAAATAGACTGCTTTTTTTCAGTCAGCTTTTAAATTTTTATCAAAATCAAAAAATTATTATATAAAAGTGAAAAAATTATCAGTCTCCTACTCTGTGCTTACTTACTTCTAACTTCTGCTCCTTGGTTTTGACTATTTTTATCTATTATCTTCTGAAATTGCTTATAAGAACATTCTCAATCTACTGTAAGTTGATTTTTTTCAGTTTAACATATGTGTATTCTTTCTCAACTTTTTACTGTGGCAAATGTTAATTTGGCTGTTCAACGTAAAAATACAGATAAGACACACATCTGCTTTTCCTATATAATAATTGCATCATGATTTTAGGTAAAACAGTATTAACCAGACACATGATTATAAATATTTTGGCATTAATCATGGCTGAACCAGAGATTATGCTATTATCGCCAATTATTATGTTTCCTTTCTTATAAACATTTTATTTCCCCTAGAGAAAATTATTACCTACTTTTTTTCGTTTTCTTAGCTTCTATGTAGCCATCACAACTTTACTCCTAAACACCGAACCAGTGTATAAACCTCTGAGTACATTTAAACATATCAGGCAATTTGCCAGTTTTACCAACATCATTAAAGCATCTCTAATTCTCCTCCCTGACCAGGGACTACTTAGTCTTTTCTCATGACCTACCAGTATCACCATCATCCTCGGACCACCTTTACTTCCTGTCATATTCAATCCCTGTTTCTTGAATGCTGCATTTTTATTCTCCTTCACTTTCTTAATTGGTATAGCATATCCCCAAAGGAGATTCCTAAAATTAAGGGCATGTGGGGAGATAAAGTTGTTGAGAAACAGAAAATCGCTTCTCTGTCCACACACTAGATTAACTTGATGGGCATACAGTTCAGCACTGACAATCATTAACTCACAGACTGAAAGGACTTTGTTATTGATATTGACTTCCTATGTTGCTTTTTTTTTTTTTTTTCCTATGTTGCTTTTGAGAAGTGTTATGTTATTCTGATTCTCAATCCTTTTCACATAACCACTTTTTCTTTTCATCTCTGGAAACATTTGATGTCTTTTCTTTGCCTAGAGTAACTTGAAATACCATGATAAATGTGCTTTCTTCTGGGTCATTTTTAAATGCATCATAAGGATCTTGGTGGTTCACTCAATCTAAAAATCATGGTCATCGGGCATGCCTGTGGCTCAGCAAGTAGGGCACCGGCACCATATACCAAGGGTGGTGGGTTCAACCCCGGCCCTGGCCAAACTGCAACCAAAAAATAGCTGTGCATTGTGGGGGGCACCTGTAGTCCCAGCTACTCGGGAGGCTAAGGCAAGAGAATTGCTTAAGCCCAGGAGTTGGAGGTTGCTGTGAGCTGTGTGACACCACCGCACGCTACCAAGGGCTCAGAAAGTGAGACTCTGTCTCTCCAAAAAAAAAAAATCATTGTCATCAGTTCCAGGAAATGTTCTCCTATTATGCTTTAGAATGGAGTGCCCAATCTTTAATTTTTTTCTCTGTTGCACATTGGAAGAATGTCTTAGGCCACACATTAAATACATAAAAACTAATGAAAACTGATTAGCAAAAAAAGTCCATGTGTACTTTTCATGATAATCAACACTACAGATAAGTAAAAAAAAGTCCTCATAATGCCTGTAATTCTAGCACTCTGGGAAGCCAAGCCTCGTGGATTGCTTGAGCTCAAGTTTGAGACCGGCCTGAGCAAAAACCAAGACCTCATCTCAACTGAAAATAGAAAAACTGAGGCAAGAGGACCACTTGAACCCAACGGTTGGAGGTTGCTGTGAGGTATGATGCCATAGCACTCTACCCAGGGTGACAGCTTGAGATGCTATCTCCAAAAAAAAAAAAAAGTCTTCATCGTAAAATCAGCAGGCAGCCCATGGGTTACGGGTTGGACACCCCTGCTAGATTATATTGTTCCCTCTATTTCCTTTTTTTTTTTTTTTTTTCTATTTTGAACTTCCCTTCAGGTATTGAGACTCCTGGATTACTTCTCTTTTTTTTTTAAAGAGTGTATTTCCTCTAGTTTTCCCTTTTTGCTTTACTCATAGAAAATTTTTTGTATTTCTCAGCATTTTCATTGAATTTTTCATGTCTACTGTCCAATTACTTATTTTAAAAGAACATTTTATTCTCTGATCTAATTTTTCTTAGGAAATGCATCATATATATTTTGTAATATCTTTCTTTTCCCAGAGATTACTTTTTTGTGTATATTGTTTACTTATATTAGAGATTTTTTTTTTAAGTTTCTGATTAATGCGAGAGTACCAATGTTTAGGCTGCATTGTTTTGATTTCTAAGGTAAAGTTAAGTAGTAGTTGAGCCCTTCTGGGGCAGGTAGGAGGTGCTGGTTCTTGGTTCATGAGGGAGTCAAGAAAAACTGTTTAGAAGCACAGTATGAGCAGAAAAAGTGTGTTTGATTGGCGGGGTTCAATAACTGGAAGAACCCTCAGTTACTTCCATTAGGAGATATCTAAATATCAGAATCTGTGAATCTCTTCTACTAATGTGTCAGTCTATCCAGAAAGAAATATACCAATCGCTAGCCTATTACATGTAAGCCTGGCTGCAACACCCTGGGAATTTCATAGGGAATGGCGTCTGGAGAAGGGATAAGAAAGGAATCTTACTCAATGTCCCTGTTTTCAGCATAAGATTCTTGATATATTCTTGAAGACAGAGTTCCCTGGTTCAACCTTTCCTATTTTCTGGTGAAAATAAGAGTAGTGTGAGCTCACTGACTGCAGGGACCTACTGCAGATCTGTGCAGACTTTTTAATCAGCTTTATGTTATTCATCCTTCCAATCCCTATTCTTTTCCAGTTCTTGGGAATCTAAAAAATCTACCGTATAAGTCTGGGCATTGGGAGTACTGCAATTCCACTGAAGGTTTATGTTTTCTTTGGTCTGCTAAGCTGGTTACCCATCTGTCAGTTTTGCAAAATGGCATTTTGACGCTATCATCTCCATCCTTGATTTTTTAAATTTATTTTTTAAATTTCAGAATATTAGGGGGGTACAGATGATTTGGTGACATAGTTTGCTTTTATATGTTTTAAGTCAAAGTGACAGGTGGGCCCTTCACCCAGAAAATGTGCAATGTACCTCTTGTGTGGGAATTTACCCATCCTCTTCTCCCTTTCCCTTCTACTTAAATTTTGTTGAATTTTACTTCCATATGAACACAGAGGTATCGATTGACCAATTCCAGTGGTGTTTGCTTTTTTATTCTTGCAATACTTTACTTAAGAGAATGGTTCCTAACTCCATCCAGTTTGCTACAGAAGATATTAGATCACCACATTTTCTTATGGCTAAATAGTATTCATTCCATGGTATACATGCACCACTTTTTATTAATCCACTCATCTATTGATGGGCACTTGGGTTGTTTCCAGGTCTTAGTGATTGTGAATTGTGCTGCTATAAACATTTGAGTGCAAGTACCTTTGTAATAAAATGTCTTTTTTTCCTTTGGGCAAATACCCTCCCTACTAGTGTAACTGCAAAATCAGATGGCGGGTCTACATTAAGTTCTTTGAACCTCCATACTACTTTCCATAGAGGATGAACTAGTTTGCAGTCCTACCGACAGTTCATGAATGTTTCTTTCTCTCCACATCCAGGCCAGCATCTGTTGCTTCTGGACTTTGTGATAAGAGCCATTCTCACCAGGGTTAAGTGATATCTAAATATGGGTCAGATAATTTTTTTGATTCTTAGAGGTGTATGTCTTTTGTAGTCTTTTAACTATTATTTTAATGAGGTTTTGGAGGAGCAGTTGTAAACTCATATGATAAATCTCATACATAAATGCATAAATGGGAAGTTCTTTGAGAGGTATCTTTTCACCTTTTTTATGGGGCCTGTATAGGTTACCAAGTACAGAAGATAGCTCCTTTCTCCTTGACATACATTTTCACTCCTGACAGTAGCCAGATTTTGATTTTTAGGATTTAACTATTTTTTTTTAAGCTAGATGAAACTATAATCAGGGATCCTGCTCTCTTCTACTCAGAGGGTGCACAGGTGACCTATGCTGAGCCAGCTTTATATTTTTGCCTAGCATTTGATTGTTTAGAAAAGGCAAAATTGAGCCTGAAAATATTTAGAATTTATTAATCTCCAATCCATGGAAATGTAACTGTTGGATGGGAATTCGTCCATTCCCTGACATCCTAACAAGGTTCCTTCTTCTATTAGACTATTCTTATTTTCCTTGCCTTCTAGACTCCAGAAACTGCCTTGGTTCTCATTATTTAAGCTTAAGTCAATTCTCTTTACTTCTGGTAATGTTCCAATGATTCTTTTTAAAATTTAATTTAGCTATTATTATGTGCAACCAAAGAACCATAAGAGATGCAGAAACTTAGACAATTTTTATGATCTTGAAATAATGGCTTATCTTTTGTAGTTGAAAGGATGACAAACACACAAAATTAATTTAGATGTCTTCTTTGTCTTCTAAAATACTGAATTACTTTTTGATTAGAATTTATATTCTCATAAAACACCTTTTATGAAAGAATTCGGGGACTGGAACCTCAATATCAAGAAGTTATTGCTTCAAAATAAAAAAAATCACAATGCATTAGTGGCAAATAGTAAGTATTTATTTCTTGCTCATATACCTGTGAGGTGACTGAAATGACTTTTCTTCAGTCTACAGATTTGTAAGTTGTTTGGGGCTGCTTGGTTCAATGGGTCTAACTCTAGAGCTCAAGCTAGCAGGGCAGAAGCTATCTAGGTTTTATTTTTCTCATGATGATGGCAAAAATGTTGTAGGGAAACCCAAACTGCATATCTTATGTTAAACTTCTGTTCATATCACATCTAATATCTCTTGGGCCAAAGCAAGTGACCTAACCAAACTCACAGTGGAATGACAGGGAATTCCACCTACCCTGAGGCCACGGCAAGAGTGTGGATATTTGGTACTATTACAGGGAAGTAAAGAATTTGGACTGATTCTTCAATCTATTACAGTCTTCACTCCTGGACATGATTATCTAATTTTTTTCCATTTTTCCACCATCCCTATAAAATCATGATATCAGGCCCTAAATTCCAGGATCTTGTAATATACATCAAATCTGGATATGGCTTCTTTTTTGTCAGAGAACTACGGATGATAAAGGTAATTTTACTATTCTATACACACTTAACATAGAATTATCAAGCAAGGATACAATAACATAAATAAATACTTCCATGAGAAATAGCAGGAATGATAGGCTACATAGAAGTTACCATGCAATTGCAGTATTCAAATCCTGCTAGGCTAATATTTCTGGGTCCCTCTACCCTGGGGTAAAGAATGTTTCTTGATTAAGTCTCAGTTATTTTCTTTAGGTGTGATATCCTAATCTATTGTCCTTCAAGTCTCTTATTTCTGCACACTGGGAGGCCCTTATTTTTCTATCATTTCTTAGCTTCTCTAGAAGATTGAAGACTCAGGTAATTTTGTATCTCACACAGTCTATGTTGGTGACACTTTGTCAGTATAATTGTCTAAACAACACTATGTATTGTCCACGTATTTGATTCCATTTAATCCCATGTGCTAAGGAACACACCACCATTCTTTTAAAGACATGCCTTCCTCTGTAGAGTTACTTATAGTTAATTTGGATTTATCACTCTTCATCAGGCCACAGCCTAAAGCTTCTGCCCAGCTATAAATACCTATAAAGACAAATCTTAATCCTTTAAGAGACCTTAATAGAGTGTTACAACTTCAACCATGATTTGGTCTGTACTCTGAAGCTTCATAATAATTGACATTTCTTTGATTTGGTGAGAAACTGCTTAATTATTCAGTCCTGAAATTTATCCTACCAAATTTCTTATATATTCTTGAAAAGTGACCAGTTCTTTCTCCAGTTCAGCTCTTTCAGATAGTAGCTTAATAATGTCGCCAGATGCAATCAACTTATTTTTCAACATTCTTTCTCAATATGTCCTTGCACAATGCTATGATTTTATCAAATACATTTTCTGTCTTACAAGTTATCTCAGGCCACAATTATACCAAGTATTTTGCACTACATAATATATGTCACTATTTTCCAGCTTTCACCTGGTTTCCCCACAGCCCACAATCAATGCCACATATCTGAAGTTTTTGTTATGGCAGTAGCCTACCAATTTGTGTTCTAGTCAACCATTACTGTGTAACAAACATTCACAAATGTCAGTGGAATTCAGGATGCATTTGTTTATCACTTATGCATCTGTAGGTTGCCTGGCATAGCTCTGTTCTCAGTTTCTCATTCTCTTATTCTAGAGCCCAAGCTGGAAGGGCAGTGGTTACCTGGAATATGTTCTTCTACTGCTGGTCACAGCAACACAAGACCATAAATCCAACCACACAAGCAACATTTCAAATTTTTGTTTCCATCAAACCTATTGTGCTAATATAACACTGGCCAAGCCAACTTGGACAGTGAAGTCCAAAATCATGGGGAAGAAGTGTAAACTCCACTTACCATGAGACCATGGAAAGGGAAAGGGGGCACATTTTAATACTCCTACATGGGAGTGAGAAAATGGTACCAATAACTCAAATCTTTTAATGTTTCTGATGTAGGCACTTGCCCAGTGAGATCCACTCTCCAGAAGAAGCACTTCCACTTCCCTCCCCTGAAAAAATAGTTCCATTTTTGTTTGAAAATGTATTTCTTTCTTCTCCAAATAACCTCCTGTAGAAAATAAGTAAGGGGGGCAGCACCTGTAGCTCAGTGGGTAGGGCACTGGCCACCCACTAGTGGCTAGTGGGTTTGAACATGAACCTGGGCCATCTGAACAACAATGACAACTGCACCACCAACAACAAAATAGTCAGGTGTTGTGGCAGTGCCTGTAGTCCCAGCTACTTGAGAGACTGATGCCAGAGAATTGCTTAAGCGCAAGAGTTTGAGGTTGCTGTGAGCAGTGATACCATGACACTGTATCCAAGGCAACAGCTTGAGACTCTGTCTTAAAAATAAATAAATAAATAAATAAGGGGGGTTTTATGACCTCATCCCTTTAGAGAAGCAATAGAGACAAAAAGTGAAGAAATAAATCTTTTGTAGAAAGAAAAAGAAAGAAGAAAGAAAAGAAAGAAAAAGAAGAAAGAAAAACTCGTGCAGCAAAAGAACTGTATGAATTTTCTAATTTATATTGGCAAAAATCTCAGGGGTATTACTGGGAGTGGCTTGAATATACCTCATAGCACTTGAGGAAGGTTAGAAAATGTAATTTTAGATTTTACTGGATTTGTTGACTCTGAATTCACTATAATAGCAGTTGTCACATATGTACAATATAAACTATTTGCTGGGTTGTTGAATACAAACATGGACCTATCATTCATAGCCTCCAATGGAAATCAAGGCATCTGGAATCCATTGGAGCAATGGAAAAGAATGTGCAAAAGTATCTGGGTGATAGAATTTATGGAGCAGGTCTGTCCTGTGCATATGATTCTCTTGTGCTCTCTTTCCATCAAGAACCTAACAGGCTTAAGAAGACACTTGTTGCACCAAATTCTTAAGGTTAACCTGTGTGGAACATAGCAGTATCTACTTTGAAAATAAAATACATTGAAACATAAATATATATTTATTTTTTTTCCAAATACAGTAGAACCTTTGTAAGTTGATTATTCAAGAGACTGTAACAAACTGACCAACATACAGAGGTGGTCAATACAAGGAACTAGGCCTACTGTATCGATATATACATATGGTACATGTCTGATTTATGAAAATTAGGTCAACTTAAGGAGGTAATTAGTGTAAGGAGGTGGTCAACTATGGAGGTTCTACTGTGTAAAATGGCTATTCTTTCAAAACTGTGATAGACGAAGAGAGTGCTACAATCAAAATGAGCTCTCTGCTTGAAATGGGAAGATGCCCTGTCCACATTGGAAAGCCATTAAGGATAACAATTGGGACTTGGTTTAAGTTACTTTAACTTTGATTAACAACCACATCAGAAAACCACAGGTTAGTGAGTGGTACAGTGCTTCAATGCCTCCTAGCTCCTCGCAGAGGTGCTATTGAAATTTGGTGATTAACATATTCCATTCATACTGGGTGAGGACTCCACTAGATTATTGGATACCAGAATCTGAATACCAGAGTCACTGACTCTTTTTTCATTAGATTAAGGTAGGAACCTAGGTGTCCATCCAATTCCAAATGACTCAATTTCAGGCTATTCTACATATCTTTGCACATGGTAGAAAGAGAGATGGAAGACTAAGAACTTTGCTTAAGTAGCACAGGCCAGGCAGGCATAGTAATGCTGGGCAGCAGATTTGGGTGATAAATAAAATGATCTGACTTTTGGAGGTTTCTGACTGTAGGTGATTATATGAGTTTTAAGAAATGAAATATGCATACCACTAAAGTCTTGCTAGATTTTTAGAATATACAAACACAATTCTGTTTGAGCTGCTAAGATAGAGAATCATGGCCTTTTAGCTAATTCCTGGATACGATTCTAACACAGACCCAGTTCCCTTAAATGAAGGAAAGACTGGGTTCCTTTGTGGATAAATTCTGCTATGATAACCACAAATAAGGTACATGAACTTTCTTCTAAGCTTTGCTCGAAGGGATCTGGTACTATTTACCAAGTTTAAAGATACTATTTCAGCCTGGCTTTATTCCCTTTTGTTAATAAAAGGCTATTCACAACATACTAGTCTATCTTTTCAGCCTGCCAATGGTTAGTGACCTGCAGTTTCAGAAACATTATCAAAGACAACTTTGATAACAAATGATGTATACAATGCTTTGTAAAACCATCCACTAATTCTTGATCCATGTCATTGATAAAAATGAAAAGTAAGATAAGGTACATGATTCAGTCCTACAGCATATCCCATGAAATCTTTCAGCAGGTTCAAACAAGGCATTAATCTACATACTTTGCACGTTTCTCCTTCATGCAATAAATATTGCACCATTGCTATTTGCCAGATATCAATTTAGGCACTGAGGATACAGCATTGAATAACACAAAGTCCATTCATTACCTATGAAATTTCCAGTTTACTGGGTTAAAACATTTAATAATCAAAATGTACAAGTGAATACATCAAGCAATGATAAATGTAAAGACAATAAAACTAAGCTGAGGATAAAGAAGAGAGACAAAAGATGCCAACTATTTTATTTGGGATGCTCTATGTCTGTCTCTATGAAAAGGTAATAGTTGAATGAAGAGTTGAATGAATGAGAAATGCACAGAGAAAGAACATTCCAAAGTGAAGAAAGAACAAATGTAAAGGCCCTGAGGCAGGATCTTGCTTGGAAAAGAAGAGAAGCGCAGTGAGGAGGGAAGTGGTAGAGTTGGAATAAAAGAGGCAGCCATATCTGCGCCACAAATTCCTTTGCAAGCCATGAGAATTACTTGACTTTTCCCCCAAGAGAATGGTAAGCTACTAGAAGTGCTTTGCAGCTCAATTATATATAATTATTTTGACTGCTGTGGGAAGAATGGTCTATGGGGGTTGGGGTAGCATTGAGGCAGGGAGACAAGTTAAAGGAAGAGAGAACATCTAGGCAAAAGACATTGGTGACCTTGAATTAGGGAGATGGTGATAAAAGTGGTGAGAAGAATTGAATTCAATAAGAATTTAGAAGGTAAAACTGACCTGTTTTGCTGATAAATTGTATGGGTCTGTGAAAGAAGGAAAGAAAGCATCCTTACTCTTTATCATACTGTTCTATAAATTTCTACAGCCTTTGTTACTATTTATGATTATATTATGTATTTTTGCTACTTGTTGATGGTCTTCCTTAACCACTATTGCAAGTGCTACATGGGTTCAGAAACTGTGTCTACTTTGTTCACAGTCAAATCTCAGCTCCTAGAAGAGTCTCTGGCACTTAGCAGGTGCTCAGTGCTTATTTGTTTGTATAAATAAGGGAAAGGGAAGTGATTTAGTATCTATAATGAGTCCTTCATATATTTCTACCTTTTCATGCTCTAATTCCACTTCTGGAAAACTATTTTGAGGAAATTTCACAAATTCAAAGCTTATTCCCAAAGATATTCATCAAAGCAACCTATTCTATTGTACAAAAAATTAAACATACCAGAACTGTTCAATCAGAGGAGAATTTGGGACACTTCCCTAAAGGTTTAAGAAGGCATTTCCCACTTTGGGGACAGGATAGTCATGGATTAGTAATAGTCCTCTCTGCCAGAGCTTCAGCACCAACAGCCCAGCAGACCCATGGGCACCATATTATGCTAGCTATATGGCAGGACTAAGTTAGTTCATTCCAAACCTTGCACTCTAATTACAACACTTAAAATCTCCAGGGTTTAATTTAAAAAGTTTTGCAGCAGGCTTTGAACAAGTTCCCTCATTATTATCAGCTGTCCTCACCATGGCCCATGTGAAGGGAGTTTAGGGAAAAGAGAAAGGAGATCCAGGGACAAGGGATGGGGAGAGATATGTATATGATGGGAAATCCCAAAGGAAAGTAGGAGCAAAGCTTTAATTAAAATCCAGCTGGGCAATTTCACATCAGTGAAATTAACCCTAAGAAGGAAAATCATAGCCTTAGGAAACACTGTGGGCCTGTGGGTTTTCTTGGCCCCTCAGAGGTAAGATTCACAAGAGTACCCAGCCTGTGGCAGGTACTCAACATTATGTATGCAAACACATACGAACACACCAGAATTTACAATTGTACTAATTTACTAAAACATACATTTATTCTGCTGAGTAATGGGAAAAATAAATGACATAACCTTATTCTATCTCCCAAAAGAATTATTTTTTTTCAAGTTGCACAGTAGAGTTCTGAATCCTAGGACTCAATCTTAAGTACACAGATATTTATTCCCAAATCAAAGACTTTCTGAGTGGAAAAGTACTTAGAACTATTTTGGCTCTTCATGTTATAAATAAGATGGCCAGGCACGGTGGCTCACGCCGGTAATTCTAGCACTCTGGAAGGATAAGGAGGGTGGATTGCTTGAGGTCACCTGTTTGAGACAAACCTGAGCAAGAGTAGAATAGGTTGCTTTGATGAATATCTGTGGGAGTAAGCTTTGCATTTGTGAAATTGCATTTTTTTCACTCTAAAAATAGCTGGGCCTTGTGGCTGGCACTTGGTCAGCTACTTGGGAGGCTGAGGTAAGAGGATTGCTTGAGCCCAAGATTTTGAGGTTGCTGTGAACTATGACACCATGGCATTCTACTGAGGGTGACAAAGTGAGATTCTGTCTCAAAAAAAAAAAAAATTCTCAGATTACAGATGCATCTGGCATATTATAAGGAAAACGAAGCCCCAAAAGTATCTTAAGATAGAAGAGAAAGAAAGAGGATGTGAAACGCCTATATGCCTCTGGCCAAAAAAGCCATTTAAGAGAGAGCAGTGAAAAGACTTTGTGCAAGAATACTTGTAAGAAACTGAGGCAGAGTTCCATGTGGCCAGGTTTGTTGTGAGCCTGACATAACCAAGGCTTTGGCTGGAATAGCATTTCTAGGCTGTGTTAAGGAATTAAGGTTGACTTCACAAGGCCAATAAAAAAACCCTTTGGAAAACTGGCCAGATACCCATCAGTAACCTTTCCTGATCTGCAGAAAGTGATGAAGGTCACTTGCTGACAGGTCTGGGAATGGAAATGTGTTCAGGGACTTCAAGAGAAAAGGAATTTACCCAATGCATACAGGTATCTAATGGCACAGATGAAACTTGGGCTCGTGAAAGGCTTTTGAGAAGTCCAGCCTGAGAATTCCTTATAAGAGACTCCAGCAAAAACCCCCTGACTTAAGGCCTACATGAGAGCAGAGGTTTGCACACAAATTCCTATATGCCCAAGAAGTTTCTTTATGCCTTGCTTAAAGATCCGAAGTAACAGCCTCCAAATGGCAAGGCCAACAGGGGCAGGTATTCAATCTACCTTGTTCCTCCCTAGCCTCAGGCTTCATCAGATAAAAACAAAGAAGTAATGGCTAACAACATGTTCTCCTTTAAGATTGGGTTATGTTGATAGGGTTATGTCAAAAGGTGTATGTTGAATGGATTATCAGATGTCACATGATGTTTAATTGGATCAATGTAATGTTTAATTGGATCAATGAGGTCATTGCTGCATTGTGCTCATGTACAAAATTCCCTATATAAACCAGCTTCAAATAAAGAAGCTTGCCATTTTGCCTGAGTGAGCAGATGGTCACCTTTATTTAAAACACAATTTCAATAAACATGCTTATTCTCCGCAACATTGCTTTTCTGTGAGACCCTTACAGCAACAGCCCCCTTTTCAGGTCTCTCTTCACTATTCCTGTGATTTTTCTCTTTCTTAGGGGGGAGTTATTTATTCAACAAATACTGAGAACCTTCTAGTGCAATGCACTGGTTAGCCATAGGAAAAAGTTGGACACAAAGAAGGAAAAGAAATTAATTCTATTTTCTGGAGATCTATACTCTGTACATGGTATATATGTGCTTCTGTATACATTTTTTCTCTCCTTTCCTTTGCCTGATTCTAAAAGAAACTTGAGGTAGCAAAGATGTAGGCTACTATGAGCCAAGTAAGACCTAATATAAAGGGGAAAATGCAGGTGCTGTTTTGTCTTCCATTGATTCTATGGATTCTTGGAGGAAAAGGCTGTCAGGTTGTCCTAAGGATACAAGGAAGGAATTCAGCAGAAGTGATTTAGATAGCCCTCCTAATTGATAGACTGAGTGAAAAGCCAAGTCTGAATATACTGGGATCTAGGATCTAGGATCTAGATAGATGTTCATATATTCACCAAGTTATATCTCAATAAGGGTTTGGTTATGATGTTGCTGCTTCAGCCACAGGTCACTGGATGTCACCAACAGAGTTAATTCCATACTCTCACATGCTGTTCCTGTCATCTTAGAGGAAAAGGAACATACCCAATATATTTGGCATTTTTAGCTAGTGTACTGTAAGGAAGGACCTTGTCTTCTACTCAGACTTGGGTGTTTGAGGAGTTCCCCAAACAGAATCAGGATTTAAATGCTGAACAGTCAAAAAAAAGAAAGAAAGAAAGAAAGAAAGAAAGAAAGAAAGAAAGAAAGAAAGAAAGAGAAAGAGAGAGAGAGAGAAAAGAAAACTAAGAAGGCCTTTCTGTTCGATTAAATGAAACAGAATTAAGTAAGGTGAGACCAGAGAGACAGTCTATGTTATTCTAGTCAGATTAGGACTTTTTCATCTATAGAAGGTTTTTGGCCATGAATTGGTAGGATTTTGTGAGTATGGATGCATCCCAGATGCCAAATATTAATCCCTGCTATGGGCACCCCATCCACCATGCAAATAAAAACTGCCAGGACACAGATTGAAGGTACATGCCTGCAAGAGGTGAGCTTCCTTTCTGTCCTCTGTGAGCCCCAAGAAACCTCTCCTTTGGCCTTTTATTGAAGCCTGATACAACAGTAGTGGGGTCCCAGTGCTAAGATCACATGTTTAATGGTTGCTAAGTGCTCTTTCTGCCCGGGCTCAACTCCCATCCTGTTGCCCTATAAATGTTACAAAGTATAAGACTAGCTTGCTAACTAGCTACTGATTTTATCTCATTAATGCATGCAGCTGCTTGAGGGCTTGTCTCTGGGCTGCAAAAACATCTTCATGCCTGCAAGGAGATTGTTTTGCTCCCAGCCCCTTCTTCGCTCCCAGCGCATTCTTCAAGTTGATGGCTACTTCTATAAGCCTGGTGCTTGGTTTCCTATAGCAAAAAATATGTTCAAAAGTAAAGTGCCATTATTAAGAGGAAACCCAGATTACTATTATGAAACTAATCTCTGAGCTATTCATACATTTTTAAAAGAAAGAAAATGTATATTTTACACACTGGTTTCTTAAAAGTCAAACATGTAATAAATTCCAAATCTCCTTGAGTTGGTAGATAATTAGTTTGTCAGGCTGCCCAGTGGGTCATGTTCTATCTAATATGTTTCCCTCACAAATTATCTTATAAATTCATATATAATTAAATTTAATTTACTGCCCTCCCCATTTCCAGCCCATAAGTCATAATTTCTCTCCCTATACTGGATTATTTACATCTAAATATAAATATCTTGGCTTGGTGCCTGTAGCTCAGCAGCTAGAGTGCCAGCCAGCCACATACACTGGGGCTGGTGGGTTTGAACCCAGCCTGGGCCTGCCAAACAACAATGACAACTACAATAAAAATAAAATAAATAAATATAAATATATTATTTCTCATTACCTTGAAAAATAAGCCTTTCCTTGTTTTTGTTTTGTTGCGAAACAGAGTCTTGCTCTGTTTTCCTGACTAGAGAGCAGTGATGTGATCATTGCTCACTAACACCTTGAACTCCTGGGCTCAAGTGATCCTTCTGCCTCAACCTCTTAAGTAGCTGAGACTACAGGTGTGCACCACCATGCTTATATAATTTTTCTAATTTTTGTGGAGACAGGGATCTCATTCTTGCTTGGGCCAGCCTTGAACTCCTGGCCTTAAGTGATCCTCCTGCTTAGCCTCCTAGAATGCTAGAATTATAGATGTGAGCTACTGCACCTGGTCCTTTCTCCAACCCCTTCCAGTTATCCCTCAGTTTCTCTGCTTCCTTACCAGGAACAAAAGCATTTTGAATCCACTTGGCTCAAATTCTTTTTTTTTTTTTTTCAGTTTTTTGCCAGGGCTGGGTTTGAGCCCACCACCTGCCATATATGGGGCTGGCACCCTTTTCCTTTGAGCCACAGGTGCCACCCTTGGCTCAAATTCTTTATCTCCCATTCCTCTCATTCCACCCCAGCTGGTTTCTAACTTACCCATCACTACTTCATCAAACTTACCAACAGCCTCCATATGGTTAGATCCTTCTATCTTAATTTACATGATTTTCTAATCAACATTCAACAACATATGATTCTTGACATCTTCCCTCAATGTTTTTTTCCCACAGTCTGTGATACTATAATAAATTTGGGCTGCTCCTTCCCAACCTCTTCTTGCCTCAAAGTGTTGGCCTGCAGCATTCCCTATCTTCTGCTGTTAAGCAGTTCAGTTTGTCCTAAAGCTTTGGATATCATCTATATTCTGATGACTTCTAAATTTATATTTTTCAGACATGACCTCTGCTCTGAAGTCTAGACTCATCTATTGAACAGTCTATCTAATATATTCTCTTAATTTTAAGCTCCAGAATTCTATAAAGTTTAGATTCGTATGTCAAACTATCTGATATTTCCTCTTAGCCTCATATGCTTAAGTCCTAAGCATAGGCATCCTCTTTGCTCTCTCTTTACCTGTCCTTGTCAGGTAAAGAAATTTGTCAGCTAACTCAATTAGGTCCACTCCCAAAATATGGAGGATCATATTTTCTGAAAATAATGACTTTTTTGTCTCTTCCTTTGTAGTTTGTTTATTTTTCTTGTCTTAATGCTCTGATAGGGACCTCTGTTGACATGCTGAAGGTAGCACCGAGAGTGACATTCCTCTTTTGTTCTTGAATTTAGTGTGAGTGCACCTGTCATTTTACTACTGAATATAATGCTTGCTGATGGTTTCTCACAGATAAACTATTTATTATAGGAAGTCTTTCTACTTTGCTGCATTGCTAATGTTTAATTATAAAATAGACTAATATTTTTTCTTTATTTTCTGGCATGACTATAAAGTTTTCTTTCTTATAATCTGTGAATTCAGTGAATATACAGCTCTACTAAAACTGCATTATCCTTGCACTCTTGAGACTTATCTGTTCCCTTAATCTACTTCCTCTGGACTTTGGAGACCTTTCATGGCCATTTCTGTTCTTTGTAGTACTTTGTCCTGGACAAGTTCTTGGTTTCTTCTTCTCATGTGATACCATCTGCTTGGATCTTTTGGGAGGAAACTGCCTTCTGGTTTTTTAATGCTGTGTTAGCATTTCAGAAAAGATCTGCCTTTCTAGTAATTTAGTGCTAGAGGTTGAAGAGGCTGGAGTTTGTGCTGAGCATGCCACCTTGTGGTGAGACAAAAAAGAGCTGAAATTACACATAAAGAGATTTGGGGATCTTCTAATTTACAGGAATGTCCTTCATCCAGAATGTGGTGACACATAGCAAGATAGGAAAAGATAATAATTCAGAAAAGTGTCTCTCCAAAATTAGTATTGGCATAAATTCAAGTGAGGAGAGAAAAGAAACAGGCATGGGAAAAAGTGATAACACAAACCATAAAATTCAAAGCCTAGGGAATTTAATAAAAATCCGATCATTTCCCCCCAAAATGTTTATTATCATCCCTCACAGAAATATTACTAAAATACTCCCATAAGTACTGACTCTTGAATTACAAAAGGAAAAGGAAGAAGATTTTTGGAAAGTTTTTTCTCATCTAATCTGACCACCAATATGACTAAACATTATATAGCCTGTTCTGATATGGAGAAAAACCACAGTCAGATTAATCCAACAAGAGGTTAAAAATCTAAATACATATGCTCTCAACACTGGACCACCCAGATGTATAGAGCTAAAGAGAGAGATAAATTCCTATGTAATAATAGTTGGAGATCTCAACACCCTACTTTCAGCAGTAGACAGATCATCCAGACAGCAGATCAACAACAAACCATCAGATTTAATCTATATTGTAGACTAATGTAACTAATAGGTGTTTACAGAATGTTCTGTCCCTTAGTTGCGGAATTCACATTTTTCTTCTCAGCACAGTGATCATTCTCAAGGTAGCCTATAAGTTAGGCCATAAAACAAGTCTTAAGATATTCAGAAACATTGAAATCATACCTAGTATTTTCCCTGGCCACAATGGAATAAAACCAGAAATCAATTAACAAGAGGAATTTTGAAAATAAATAAACATGTGGAAATTAAACAATATGCTCCTGAATGATCAGTGAGCAAAGGATGAGATTAAGTAGAATATTTAAAAATTTCTTAAAACAAATGAAAATGAAAAACGGCATACCAAAACCTGTGGGATACATTAAAAGCACTACTAAGAGGAAAATTTATAGGAATTAGTTCCTACATCAAGAAAGCAGAAAAATGTCAAATAAACAACACAATAATGCATGTTAAGAACTAGAAAAATAAGAACAAACCAAACCCCAAATTGGCAGAAGAAAGGAAATTATAAAGATCAGAGCAATAAATAAATGAAATTTAAAAAAAATACAAAAGATCACTGAAATGAAAAGTTAGTTTTTTGAAAAGATAGATAAAATGGGCAAAACATTAGCCAGATTAACTAAGGAAAAAAGAGAGTCAACTCAAATAAATAACAACAGAGAAGAAAAAGAGACATTAAAACTGGTGCTGCAGAAGTTCAAAGGCTCATTACAGACTACAACAAGCAACTGTATGCTAATAAATTAGAAAACCTAAAAGAAATGGATAGATTCCTATGCACATAAAACCTACCAAGATTGAAAGAGGAAGAAATCCAAAACTTAAATAAACAGATAACAAGTAACAAGATAGAAACATTAATAAAATGTATCCCATGAAAGAAAAGCTTAAGATCTAATTGCTTCACTGCTGAATTCTGCCAAACATTCAAAAAAGAACTAATACTAATCTGACTCAATCTATTCCAAAACATTGGGGCAGAGGGAATACTTCCTAACTCATTCTAAAAGGCCAATATTACCTTGATATCAGCAAAATCATACAAAGACACAACCAAAAAGAAAACTATAGGCCAGTATCTCTGATGAACATAGTTACAAATATGTTTAACAAAATACTAGCAAAAAGAGTTCAATAACACACGAAAAAGATTACTACTCATGATCAAGTGAGATTAATCCCTGGCAAGGATGGTTCAACATATACCAATCAAGATGCTACACCACATCAACAGAGGTAAGGACAAAACCATATGATTATTTCATCTTATGCCAAAAAGCAGTTGATAAAACTCAACATTCATTCCTGATAAAATAAAACACAACAAAATTGGGTATAGAAGAAACACACCTCAACACAATAGTCATATGTCACAGATACTGAATGGGGAAAAATACAAAACCTTTCCCCTAAGATCTGTGACAAAGATTCCCACTATCACTGCACATAGTTCTAGAAATTCTAGTAGAACTATTAGACAAGAGAAATAATGAAAGGGAATCCAACTAGAAAGGAAGAAGCCAAATTCCTTGTTTGCAGAGGATAGGATCTTACATCTAAAGAAACCTAAAGACTCCATTAAAACCCTATTAGAAGTGGTAAGAAATCCAATAAAGAAGTGCAGGATACACAAAATTGGAATACAAAAATCAATAGTATTTCTATATGCTAATGGTAAACAACATGAAAAAGCAACCAAGAAAATAATTTCATTTACAATAGCTACAAAAATACCTAAAAACAAAGTTAACCAAAGAAGTGAAAAATGTCTAGAATGAAAAGTAAATGTTGAAGGAAACTGAAGAGGACATATACACACACAGAAATGGAGAGATATTCCATGGTCATGGATTGGAAGAAGAAATACTGTTAAAATGTACACATTCCCCAAAGTAATTTACAGATTCAATATAATGCCCATCAAAATATCAGCAACATTATTCACAGAAACAGAAAAATTATGCTAAAATTTATATGGAACTACAAAAGACCCAGAAGAGCCATTCTGAGTAAAAGGAACAAAACTTGAGGAATCACATTACCTGACAATAAATTAGGCTACAGGACTGTAGTAACCAAAACAGCATGGTTATGACATAAAAACAGACATATAGACAAGTAGACCAGAAAAGAAAAATCAGGTACAAATTCACACAGCTATAATAAACTCATTTTCATCAAGGTGCCAAGAATATACACTGAGGAAAAGACAGACTCCTCAATAAATGATGCTGGAAAAACTAAATTTTCATATGTAGAAGAATGAAACCAGACCCCTCTATTGTTCACTAAATACAAAATCAAATCAAAATGGATTAAAAACTTGAATGAGACCTAAAACTATTAAACTACTAAAGGAAAACATTGGGAATGCTCTAGGACATTGGTTTAGGCAACAACTCCTTGAGAAATATCCCATAAGCACAAGAAACAAGGAAAAACTGGACAAATGGGATGACCTCAAGCTAAATTCTTCTACACAGCAAAGGAAACAATTGATGAAGTGAAGTGAAAACCCACAACATGGGAGAAGGTATTTGCAAACTATCCATCCTACAAAGGATTAATAATTAAAATACATAAAGAGTTCAAGCACTGCAGTAGAAAAAAATAGATAATTTGATTTGAAAATGGGTAAAGATCTGAACAGACTTTCTCAAAAGAAGACAAACAAATGGCTAAGTAAATGGAAATGTTTGACATCATAAATCATCAAAAAAATGCAAATCAAAACTACTATGAGGTTATCATCCTACTCTAGTTAAAATGGTTTTTATCAAATAGGCAAAAACAAATACTGGTGAAGATTTGTTCATTTGTGGAGAAAGGGGAACCCTCATATGCTGTTGGTGGGAATGTAAATTAGTGTGACCCCTATGGAGAATAGTAAAAGAGATTCCTCAAAAACCACCATATGACCCAGAAATACTACTGCTAGTTATGTCCAAAAGAAAGGAAATTGGTAAATATCAAAAGATGTCTTCACTCCCATGTTTATTGAAACACTATTTACAATAGCCAAGATTTGGAATCAACCAAAATGTCCTCCAATGGGTGAACAGATAACGTGTGGTACATATACATAATTGAATATTATTCAGCCAACAAAGGAATGAAATTTTATCATTTGTAATGACATGGGTGAAACTGGAGAACATTAGATTAAGTGAAATAAATCAAGCACAGAAAGACAAATCTCACATGTTCTCACTCATATGTGGTAGCCAAATATTAAAAGCAATTAATCTCATGGAGACTGAGAGTAGAACAATGGTTACTAAAGTCTGAGAAGGGTAGCAAGGGTGTAGGGGGATGAAGTGGAGGTGGTTAATGGGGGAAAAATAAAGGTAGATAGTTAGAATGAACAATATTTGGTAGCCCAACAAAGTGACTACAGACCACAATAAATTATGATATACTTAAAACTAACTAAAAGAGTAGAATTGGAATATTACTAACACAATCAAATGTTAAATGCTTGTGAAGAAGATATCTTAATTACCCTAACTATCTCTAGAGGATGTTTGTTGAGTTGAGTAGTCTTGTACAATTTTATTCAGTTCATAAATATCTACAGAAAGCTTTTGATGTTTCAGGTACTGTGCTATGTATTGGAATACAACTCTGGAAAACATAGGCATCAGCTCTGCCTCCATGATACCTATAGCCTAATGAGATAATAGAATAGTAAACAAACATTAACTATAAATGTGTTGAGAAATAGTAAATGAAGCATGGCTACAGGTGAACAGTATAGAAACTCAACTCAAACTGGCAAAGCAAGAGGAAGCAATTTATTGACTCAGGAAACAAAAAATGATGGATGTTGACCTGCAGCACGAATCACTAGTGTATCTAGATTCTTGAACAATATCTTTACCTTCCACTTGTCATTTTGCGTGTGTATGTGTGGGGTTATTGTTCATTAGGTTCTTTTGTGTGAATATGATGATATTATAAGGCAACTCTTCACTTAAATGGTTCATAGAAACCATGATCTCAGAAAGAAATAAATTATTTCTTCACCAATGCCTTTATCACTGATTGGAAAGGACACTGATTCCTTCTACATAGGGTATGTGAACATCCATAGTTAAAACTTTAAGTTTGGGAATGGAGTACTGTGACTGACCATCCATGGTCCCAGGACTATGCATATGCTGGGAATGCTTCAGTCCCCATTTCAATCATAGAGAAGGTAGAATCAGCTCTCAAGAGGGAGTTTCATAAAGCAGATTAAAAAGTAAAGAAGTCCACTAAAGAAAAACAAATTTTTGTATTTTTCTTTCTTTGAGCGTATCTTGGGCTGTTATAATGAGGGGGAAGAATTGTTGTGATGGTCTCTTCTTTCAGTGAATGGCCCTGGATCTGGAATCCAGTGATCTCTTTCAAATTCTTGCTCTGCTACTTTGTCACTTTGAAATTTAGGTTTTTTTTATGTGTCAGTGCAGATTATCTAAGTATACATGGCTTAGCACTGCCCATTCATCATGAATTTGTAATTACATTGATCTTTCAGCACAGGAGATCCTACTGTAAATCCCAGGCCCCAAAACAATGGTATTATGTGGCACAGGCTAATATTTATTTTGTTTGCTTACCTTGCTCTATCTTTCTGACATTAACATTAAATTTTTCTAGGATAACAGACTTTAAGTTATCAGCAAATTGTTTCCTAAGGAAACAGCACAAGGTGTTTGGTTGGCTGTGTGGCAACTTTCATCTGTAGAGGTGAGATATATGTATTTGGTCTTTATGTAAATGGAATAATTCTAAAGAATGTTTAGGAGATGTATATAAAAATCAATGTCTTGCCCATCTCTCCCTCCCGATATCATCATGGAGTGTATCTCCATGAAGTCTGCCAATTACACTAGAGCTTTAATTTTCAAGAATACACTCTCATACTTTAAATAGGAACTGCTTAGTAGTTCCTAACTCATAGGGTTGATGGAACATGGAAATGACTTAGCCCAGTTGAAGTGTTAGCTTAGCACCCTGGCTGGCACAGAATGAGTTCTACATCACATAGTTATTATTCATTTGCAAGAAGTGTTTATTGGCCACTTAACACTGCTCAAACCACCTACACAAATGACATTTATGAAATATGTGAAATAATTTTAGAATTAGGAGACTCTGTAAAGGGATCCAAAGAGATACATCTCTGAGATTAAGTCACTGGGTCTATAAAACTCCCACCATCCAAAGAAATAAATGCAAAACACAAAACAAATCAAGAAACAAATGAGTCACATCTTTAAAAAACTGAAGGAAAGCTGACTGAGTTGTACATATTACTAATTTTGAAAAATCATTGTCTAATTTAATCCTTATCTCACAAAAGAACTGGGATGATTCTGAATAAGATTGAGAAATCTTATATATCAACCTTAATTTCAGCCTCTAAAGTTGAAATTTGATTTAACTGAGGATTAGGCCTATTGAACACAATGAATAATCTTATTTCAGAAGGAACTTGTCTACAATCTTCATTTATATTTTTTTATAAGGTACATTATTTCATGAGATTTTTCTACTACTCTGGCAAGGATGACAAATTTCAGCCACTTTTTTCTGGATAGGACAACCCCAGGCCTCAAAGAAAGGTACCAAATTATTCTTCACTTTTTCAGAGAACTTATTCATTCACAGATTCATCTTGCCAGTTTTGTTGTTGGGGATACCAGAGAGGGTACAGTACTCAGCAAAGAGCTGAGTGAATGGCTCCCACCTGAAGGCCTCCTGCAGCTGGAAAGAGAAAGAAGAAACAGAATGAGAGGTACCTCTATAAAAGTCCCTGTCCTCCCAACACACACATAAAATGGCATGGTGATGCTTAGTTAAAAGGCACATTTTAACATTAATTTGACTCTCATCTATGACTCTCCATCTTTATTCTCTAATATTGCCATTCCAGTGCCTTGCACCGGTATCATTCTGCCTTAGGCCACTCTCAAAGGGAGAATTGGTGCTTGCACATTACTTGGTCCATGGTAGGTTCTCAATAAATGGGAGATACTTTTGGAATTATTTCTCTCACTTGTAAACTTAGTGAATGAGTAAGTGTGAAAGAAGAATTGATACTTTGTGGATAGAGCTAGTGTGGACTCAGACATCAGAGAGAAACTGGTTCTCAGAGTCAGGACTCTAAAGGCTCCAGGACATGGATAGCCAAGATTTTAGAGCTTTAGGGGGCTAAGTGGGACAGATTCCTGGCCCACCATTTAGGAAACTATGACCCTGAGAAATTATAACCTCAAGGACAAGTTAAAGAATAGTATTTCAACCAGCATAGCCATCATTTTTTCATGGTTGCTTAGCTGTGATCACAGCTTGGGTCAGTAGGAAATGTTTAATTCTTGTAAAATATGCAAGGTAGGCTTTCTAAAGAAGCCATGAGCTGAATTTGAAAAAGTAAAGAAGAGTTTTTCTATTCTGTAAAGAGAAGGCAAAACTATTTCAGGGAGAAGGAGTGGTGTTTGTAACTGCAAAGAAACATGAACCATGGTGAAGTCTTCTGAAAACTATAATCAGCTTGAATTTTCTGGAAGATGAGAAAGAAGATGGAAACTTGGAACCTGAGGCAAGAAGGTAAGATCATGAAGAGTTTGTCACACTATTTGACGGCAACAGGGAGGAACTGAAATTGGGTTTTAACCTGAAATTTATGGCTTACCTGGTAGTATTGTGGAAGATCAGTTGGGATCATGGCTAGAGGTGGGGAGGCCACTGGAATAGTCCACGTGTCTGGGGACTGAATTTTGATCAAAATGATGGGAATGGAAGGTGAGGAGTTAGGGAAGTAGCTGCCTGGTCTAGACCTGAGTCTCTAACCCTAGACCTATGGACATCTGCACAGACAGTAATAAAGGGAGTCTGTCTCCAGGGCTTTGAATTGACATTGGATGTTAAGCTTCTGACTGATGATATGACTGTCTTATGTAGAAATTCACAGATTACTTTAAAAGGACAATGATATAGTTCAAAACTTATCTCCAACTCAACTCTTAGGAATTATGAAGACAGAGCAGAAGTCCAGGGACAGTGTGCCATAGTGCTAAAAGCATGGGAGTCCAACCCTGACCCCTAGCTCTAGGAGTCAGAATGCTGAAATTAAGTCCTAGGTCTGTCTCTTTTTAGTTACTTTTGAGGTCAACTGCAAACTGCTTGTGCCCTCTAACCTCAAGTTCCTGAATCTAGAAAAGAAGGGATCATGATAATACTTCCTCAAAGAAATAGAAGAGAAGGTTTTAGAAAAACTGTAAAACACTGTTGCATGACTTATTTTATAATGAAACCAGAACTCATTCACATTTAAGGTTTGAAAAGGAAGTGGCTATTATGAGAAATTTAGTACCACTTCATACCCCCTACAGTAAGTCTTCACTATTTATTGTTAGAGTAAGGGGATGGTCACCATCTTCTGGGTTAGAACAATGGCTCAGGAGAAAACATTTGTATTTGGCAAAGCTGAGATTCTACCACAGGATTTCCCTATGAGAGCTCCCCAGCAGGAGTCAGTTGCGGTGGCAGGCCGCCAAGGCCCCAGGAGGCGGGCACATGGCCTGCGTGCGATGCAGCCCTCCCTGGGAGGAGTCAGTGGCGGTCGGGCTGCCAAGGCCCTGGGAAGCGGGGACAGCCGCCATCGAGGTGATACAGCCCTCCCCAGCAGGAGCCAGTCTCGGTTGCGGGCAGCCAAAACCTGGGGAAGTGGGGATAGCAGCTGGGGAGAAAGCTGAGTGCAGAATGCTCTGGCTGGTGGGATCAGTCCCTGGGCAAAAAGTGTGGATCAAGCAGTTCTCCCCGTGAAGGACTGGGATAGGGGCTTGGTCTTGCAAGGGTGGGTGGATGCTGCTCTTGGGTCTCCTCTAGCTGTCTCTGCAGGGAAGGGCGGGAGAGTGGACTGGAAACTGAAAATGGCAGTGCAGAAGGCCAGTTCCACTTTTCTGCCTGGGGGAGGGTGTTCCTAGTCTCAGCAGGGTCCCTCCAGGGTAGTAGACTTCCCTGTTGGCAGCTCTCACTCATGGAGTGAGAGACTAGGTCCTCAGTTTATTGATCACCTGTAGGAGACTCAGAGGAGTGGTTGAAGAGGAAACAAAGGAAAAGCACACTTTTCTTGGGGGAGGGGACGGACACTTTTCCTTTGGGGTGTATTATGTACCTATAGATTGTCTTCCAGGAATTGCTGCTTGCCTCAGAAGAGGTGTCCTGCCAGTTTCACTCTTCTTTCTCAGCTAGGCTCCCAGTCTTGACTTTGTTAGGTTTTTCCTGGACTTTATCTTTTCCTCTGGATGGGAGCCTCTGTCGGAGGCTGGTACCTGTCGGCCATCTTGACCCCCTCCTGCTATTTTAAATTCTGTATTTATTGATTTTACCAAATACTTTCATAATAGTTACTGTAGATTACTTATGAATTAATTATCAGCATAAATCTAGGAACACATCTTGACAGTTTCTGTTTCATTCTCAAATCAATGAATAACGTTTTACATTAATCATCAGTTCTGCCTATATGTCTCTTTATCTGCACAGAGATTTCAAAACTAATTTTCAAGTTCGTGTCTTTGAAATAGAAAACTTAATAAGAAAAACTCTTTGTGTTTGAGACACACTGAAACAACAGAGATCAAGCTGCAGTATCTAGAGAAAGAGGCGTTGTAGCTAACAAAATGTCAAGTGTACTGATGTATAAGTGAAAATATGCCTTTTCATTTCTACTCTTGATTTTAGTAGAACCTCTGTATGGGACCATTCAAGGCACTGTGACAAATTGGTCGACATAATGAACTAGGCTTACTATCCTGGTCCATATATGTGGTGTACATCTGGGCTATAAAATTAGGTCAACTTAAGGAGGTGGTCAATGTAGGGAGGTAGTCACCTCTGGAGGCTCTGCTGTGTATCAATACAGTTTAGTGGTTAAAATCTTTCACTTTGAAGTTAATGTCAGTCAGAGCACTAACAAATTAACCAATTTTCTCATTCCTGTAGATAATAAGACAGCACTTGACAAAGGTTACTCCTTATTAAAAAATAAAGTTAAAAATGAATCTGAAATGGAAGGAAATGTTGCTTATCTGAATAAAGTGTATCCATTACAACATATAATATCCAAACATTAAAACTTTCCTATCAAATCAGGAACAAAAAGGCAAGTCTGCCCTGTATCACTGCTACAGTAATAGCAGTAACTTATGACGTCATAATTTAATGAATGTCCTACCTAATGAAAGAAAGAAACATTACAATGAAATGAGCAAAAATTTCTATTATTTGCTCATAAGATTGGCTCTGTCAGAAAATTTAAGAGACTCAACTGACTATTATAAAAATGAAAGAGTTTAGGAAGATGTTTAAATTCTAGATAAATGCAAAATTTAATAATTGTCCTATTAATCAGAAATATTTAAAAATAGATAATTTTATAATTTACACTGCCAAAAAGCATGTGAGGACCAAGAACATTCCCACTAAAAATGTCGCAAAGCCTTTCTGATTAAATCTTCAAATTTGATAATAATAATAAGTGCTAGAGTAAATCAGGACACGTTCATAATTCATAAATGAATGGATTCAATATTTCCAAATATTAGTTATGCCCAAATAAACTCTAAATTGAGTATAATTTTGCTCCAAAAGTGCAATGTATTTTAAAGGAAATTAATGAATTTATTCTATAGTTAACTCTGTAACTAAAACACATAAAATTGTTGAAAATATTGTCTTTTCATATAGGGATATGAAAGGGAATTAGTTTTCCCAGATATCAAAACTCACTCCAAAGCTACAGTAACAAAAGTGGTATGGCTGTTGAGGATAGAGTTGAAAAACAAATTAATATATAAGGAAGCTTGTTATGTGAATAGGTAATCTTTATAACAAGTTGATAAATACTGACTTTTCAATAAATGGTCCTGTCATAACTGGCCATACATTTAGGATTAACATATGTGATATAAGACAAAAAAGTCATATAAATTCAATATCTAAATGTAAAACTTGTAGCCATAAAAGTACAATATGAAGACATAGGAAAATATTTCATAATCAATAAAGAAATGACAAAAACTAATAAGAAAATAGATTAAGGATATGAACAATTTAAAGAAGAAGTAGAAGTGACCATAAATATATAAAAATAACCTCTTTACACGTAATCAGAGAAACACAAATTGAAACAACATAATTCACATTTCATACTGACAATAATATCAAAGATTTATAATATCCAATACTACACTTGGTCTGGGGCTTTATTTATTTTTTATAAGTGAAAACTCACATAGTCTTTTAAAATGGCTCAAATCAGCAGTTCAAACTCAAATATTTTGAATTAGCAATTCACCTTCTTAGTCTGTATGCCAAAGAAATACTAGCACTTGTATGAATGCAGTGACCTATAAATTTCTAAACTTTGAATAGCTGCAAATATTAGATCCAATCCAAATTTCCATGGTTAAATAAGTATTCTATAGACACTCCATGGAACTCTACTCATCTGTGCCAAAGAATGAGATAGATTTATAATATATATATATGTATATAAAGACATAGGAAACTATTTCATAATCAATAAAGAAACAACAAAATATATATATCTGCAGGGAAATTAGGTAAGTGAGGAAGAACTTTGATTCATCTAATTCTTGGGATCCATTTATATAGGACAGTTAAGAGTTCATTTGATCCAATCTTACAGTAATAGGAAAGTCTACCATTTATCCAGTTTTTGTCTAGTCCTACAGACTGCAGTACTTCCCCTAGATTTGTCACCATTCTCATGCTACCCCCTTTGTTTTTTTGGCTGCTCCACTTTTAACATGGACACCACTCTTCCTCAGGGGTCCCCCTTGGGTCCTGGGGAGAAAAATTCCTAAATGTACAGATAAGGACTGTGACATGTTGCATTCTCCCTGCTGTCCCTGAATTACCTTGACCTTCAATTTCATTCACTTCATGTTTATTTAGCATCTACTGTGTGCCAGATCCTGCACTAGATACTAGTGATATAATGTTAAGCATAATAGACTGTCTCCCAGGAACTTTATAGATATTTTCTCCACTTATCAATTATCTCTTTCTAACTCTTTAAAATCCAGAGACACAATAGTAAATAAGAAAAAAAAATACTCTGCTCTTAAGGCATTTAATAATCAGATCACAGGAGAGAAAAAACAAAGATGTTGTTATCCCTTATCTACCACAGGGCATTTCTATACTTACAATAATAATTTGTAATGATTACACTCCTAACTGGCCAATTTATCCTCTAGTAGACTGAAAGTCCTCAAAAAGTGGGGAGGTGGACTGCTACTTCCCATAGATCAGACCCCTGATAGGCAAGCATCACTCACCTGACATGGAGCGGGATTGTGGGCACTTTCTCAGAGACCTTGAACTGCCCTCTATCTCCATAGATCTCAGTGAAGTACACCCCAGCGACACCTTTCACCTGGTTTCCGGGGAACATGGACAGCACCTTGTTATGGCCGTGCTTGCCAGCTCAAGAAGAAGCTTGGCCCCTGATAAGTAAGCCACCTCTACATTTCATAAACTGGATCAGCTGCACAGTCTTGATGTCATCATAGGCACCAGTACAGTAACCCCCTGGGCCCTCTTCTGGCTGGCCCACTCAGGGCCTCAACCTTGGAGTCCTGCAGGATGTTCACTAGGGATACCAGAGATGGGTGGACTCTAACAGGATCTTCAGGTGAGCGACATAGCCAGTGCACAGCATTGAGAAGAAATGGAGCCAGGCCAGCATGTCTCAGGTAGCCCACATGGGGCAAGACCACCAGACAACCCTTGTGGTAGAAGGACCCAGCAATAAGCACTTGGCCCTTGTCATTCACCATCACTGGGAAGGCAGCTTTTCTAATAAGAAGAAGTTCGTTGGGGATGATGTCTTGGGGACATCTCAGCTCATCATTTCTTCCATGAGGGCCTTGAAAGCAGAAGCAGAGCTTGTGGCCATGGCTGTATCAACTGCTATGGGGAAAAGTATGGTGAATGAATGAAACAAACAAACAAACCCTAAATTGTTAAAAACAACAGTTCCCTTCTTTCCCAATGTCATATCCCATAGATCCCATAGCTCTTGAATTCTTCATATATATATATATATATATATATGCTCTTGAATTCCCATAGCTCTTGAATTCTTCACACACACATATATATATATATATATATATGCTCTTGAATTCCCATAGCTCTTGAATTCTTCATATATATATATATATATATATATATGAAGGAACTGTACTCATTCCATCTATTCATCTGTCTATGTTAGAGACAATGGTTATGTATTCAGCTTTTATGCCTTTCTTACCTCCACCAACTTAGGTGTTCTCCATGGCTCTGTCCTCCACTGACCCAAATCTCCTCTTTACTAACTTCATCTGCCTGTAAGAATTTACATTTGTGGTCATCCTTCATGACAACAGCTGTCAATGATCTCCATCTCTTACCCCTAGCCTGGCCTCCCACAGTGGGCAAAATGCTTTTATACTGATCAATGTGAGCAGCGTCATAGTGATCAGCTCAGACTCTAGATGTAGTAGGAAATCGAACTTGTGTTATTCAGTTACTCTTAATCAAATACTTAAGCTTCCTTTTCCAATTTTTATAGACAAGAGAATATAACCTCAAGGGGTTTTGATGTAGAGATTGATGGAATTAACTCATACTAAGTTATGCTCAGAGCCAGGAACATTATGATGTCAAAAGCCAATTCCTGAACTTTTCTCATTTTTTCTTGGGTTCCCAAAGTGGTAAGGAACACAACAGCCTTGGCTCCCTGATTGCCCTCTTCCTCCCTGCTGTAAGTGTTCATTTAGTCTTCAAGCTCTGTGGAATGTCTGTCTTATCAGCTTCCTTTCTATTCTCACTAATTTTGTTCAGGTTCCTGATACTTTGTGCTTAGACTAACCTGTTTAGTAAGCTTCAGTTTTCTCCTAAACTCCCTTGATAAGAAACTCTCAAAGCTTCAGAACAAGGAAAACAGGTGAGCTTTGTGCTTCCTTCAGCCTAAAAGTGGAGGTCTCCAGGTCTGCCAAATCATGGTTTCTTCAGGTTTAGGTTTTATCACTTCTTTCAAAATAGATTGAATCTCCCTTGTATGAAATGTCTGAAACTAGAAGTGTTTTGGATTTCATATTTTTTATTAGAGTGTGGGATGTTTGCAAATCCATGAGATATATCTTGGTGATGAAATTGAAGTCTAAGCATGAACTTCATTTATCTTGCACGTATCCTTATATGCATGGCCTGAAGGTTATTTTATATAACTTTTAAAACAATTTTCTGCATAAATGATAGTTTATATTAAGTGTGCATGTACGGAATTTTCTACTTGTAGAATCATGTCAGTTCTCAAAGAATTTGGATTCTGGAGGATGTTGAATTTCAGAGTTTTAAATTAGGGATACTCAACATGTAAAGTCTCTATTCTCTGTCTTTCTCTTCCCTTCCCTTTTGCCAACCTTTTTGCTCAAATTGTAAATAATAAGTAGGAAATGTTTCTTTATTCTGAGGACAGAGCCGTTTTACTTGGGAGATTCCATGTAATTGATGCTATTTCAGTACTTAATATAGGTCTATTCAATATTGCCAATTCTTTCTGCCTAAGTCTAGGAAGGTGGTATGCTTCCAAGATTTTCATATTTCTGAGAATAGAGTTTTTTGTAGTATTTATTAAGGATTTTTTTGATTTCTGAGGTGTCTGTTGTTATTTCGTCTTTGTCATTTCTGATTAATGATATTAGGGATTTTACTTTTTTATTTCTGATTAGGTTAGTCAAAGGCTTGTAAATTTTATTAACCTTTTCAAAAAACCAACTTTTTAATTCATTGAGCTTTGGAATAATTCTTTTGTTTTCAATTTCATTTAATTCTGCTCTAATTTTGGTTATTTCTTTTCTTCTGCTGGGTTTGGGGTTGGAATGTTCTTCCTTTTCCAGTTGCTTGAGATGACCCATTAAGTTGTTGACTACCTCTCTTTCTGTTCTCTTGAGGAAGGGTTGCAAAGCTATAAATTTCCCTCAGGACTGCCATTGTAGTATCACAGAGGTTCTGGGAATTCATATCTTCATTATTGTTTTGTTTCACAAATTCAGTAATTTCATTCTTAATCTCATGTATGACCTAGCTATCATTCAGCATAAGGTTATTTAGTTTCCATGTCTTTGTATGAGTATGCAGATTCCTGTTGTTGCTGAGTTCAACTTTTATTCTGTGATGATCTGAGAAAATACAAGGAATAATTTCTATTCTTTTACATTTGCTGAGGTTAGGCTTTGACCTAAGATGTGATCAATTTTGGAGGATGTTCCATGGGCCGATGAGAAGAATGTGTATTCAGTTTTATTAGGATGAAATGTTTTGTAGATATCTGTTAAATCCAATTGTTGTATGGTCAAGTTTAAGTCCAAAATTTCTCTGCTTAATTTCTTATTGGAGAATCTATTCAATACTGCCAAAGGGGTGTTAAAATCTTCAACTATTATGGTGCTGGAAGATATCAAATTGTTTATATCTGTTAGGGTCTCCCTTATAAACTGAGGAGCATTCTGGTTGGGCACATAAGTGTTAATAATTTAAATCTCATCATGTTGAATGTTTCTCTTAACAAATATGAAGTGAATATCTTTATCTTTCTTTACTTTTGTTGGTTTAAAGCCTATTGTTTCTGCAAATAAAATTGCAACACCTGTTTTTTTCTGATTTCCATTTGCCTGTATTATAGATGACCATTCCTTTCCCCTGAGTCTATATTTATCCTTTCAGGTAAGATGAGATTCTTGTATACAGCAGATATCTGGCCTAAATTTTTGTATCCAGCAAGCCAATCTGTGCCTCTTTAGAGGACATTCACATTGAGAGTAATGATAAGCAGATAGTATTTTGAGTGTCAAGTTTTTCTAAAGTCCAGTGGACATTTTTAATCATTTCACCACTGTGGAGGTTGGGTTTTGATCAAAAGTTTCTGAATGAGTTTACATTGGTGGTAGAGCATTGTGCAGGTCATTGTAAAGGGTAGGTCTGAGAATATCCTGCAGACCTGGTTTAGTTATGGCAAATTTCTTCAACATGTGTATGTCATTAAAGTTTTTGATTTCTCTATCATAAATGAAATTCAGTTTAGCTGGATGCAGGATCTTGGGCTGAAAGTTGTTTTGTTTTAGAAGATTGAAGGTCAATGACCATCCTGTTCTGGCTTCAAAAGTTTTGGCAGAGAGACCTGCAGTCATTCTAATATTCTTCACTTCGTAGGTTATGATTTTCTTATGTCTGGCTGCTTACAAATTTTCTCCTTCATATTAACTTTGATAAAGTTAATTACAACGTGTCTAGGGGATGCTTTTTTTGGATTGAGTCGTGCTAGGGTTCTGAAACTGTCTGGTATCTGAATTTCAGTATCTCTTGCCATGCTTGGGAAATTCTCCTCAATTATCCCTTGGAGTAGAGCTTCTGTGCCTTTTAGAAGATCCTCTTCTCTTTCAGGAATTCCTATAAGGTGAATGGTTGCTCTTTTGGAGTGGTCCCACTACTCTCTCAGGGAATGATCTCTTTTTGTTCTCCATTTCTCTTCCTCTCTGAGCAGCTGGGAGCATTCAAAATCTTTGTCTTCAATGTCAGGGAATCCTTTCTTCCATCTGCTCCATTCTGTTACTGAGGGATTCTACTGTGTTTTTCAGATCTTTAAGGGCTGCAAGTTCTTGCCTCAATGTATCAAAATCTTTGGTGATTTTGTGTTTGAATTCATTGAATTCTTGAGACAGCTTTTGAATTACTCCTTTAATTTCTAATTCCAACTTTACTTCTGTTCTGTTAATCTTATTTACCATCCAAATTTTTCTGAATTCGAGTTCTGATGTCTCAGCCATTTGTTTATGAATGGGATCTTCTGTTGTGTCTCCTTTGTTGTTCCTTGGGGGAGTTGGTCTACTCTGATTGTTCATGTTGCCAGAGTTTTTCACTGATTCTGAATCATGATTACTTTTCATCATTTGGCTAGAGAAGTTGGTAAGGTGAAGTTGAATTGAGGGCTCCTGGATTTGTAATTAATTAGCCCTTTACCACAGAACAGGGATTGGTGATTGCAGCTTTTCCCCTACAGCTTTACCAAGGTCCCATTCTGTACTATAGCCTGAGACTCTGGGGACCTGCTTGTTGTGTTGGGGCTAGGTGCCTCTGTCTTGTATTCAGCTAGTCTCTGATCAATCCTAGTGAATCAGTGGCTTTGGGCTAAAATCTCAGCTGTGAAAAAATACAAGCAACTGAGACACCCCACCCCCCACAGGCAATAACTGGAAGAGGAGAATGCAACCCTCCCACAATAACACAACCAGGGTACAACCTTGGAGGGTCCCCAGGTGATCAGCCCAGGTCAAGAGTTCCAAACCAATTGTCCCAGTCAGCACAAATGCAGATCAAGTGGGAGTGTTCAAAAGGTCTCCAGCAACTAGACAGCAGGGGGTCCACAGACAGCTCAAGTGTAACTTGTTCCAGTGATCTGTGAAGTCAGAAAGGCCCACCCAGCAAATAGAGCAAAAAAGAGCTGGTGCCTCCTTCCCCACCTTGCAACTCTGTCACACCCAGGCACTGGTAATCCCACCAGGCTGTGGCCCAGTTCCCTCCAATGAGCAAATGTGCCGTGGATTTGGGCCCGCCAGAGTCAGAGTGAAGTCAATGTCTTGTTGGCCAGGCCACCACACTCTGCCACCAGTCAGCTAGGGGAGATGAAGCCTGCTTTCCTCAGGTGCTCAATGGGAACTGGGAGTGTTCCACCCGAGCATGTTCTAAACAAGAGGTTAACAAAGCAGCAAATTTTTTTTTTTTTTTCCCTCAGAGACTGTGCCTCTGCCCCAGCCACTCTGCTCTTTTGGTGGCAGTGTGAGGTCTGGCTCCCTCTGGCATTCCACAGATTGGCACCTTCACAGAACCAGGCCAGGCACCTTGCCCCTTGTGCCTTTCTACTACTAGTGCACTGCTACTAGACTCACTGTTACAGCTTAACCATGCTGCCATGGTCCATCCAATGCCTGGTCCTAGCAAAGAACAGCAGACATTCCCCTCTCTGCAGGGGTTGGGCATCTAGACCACCAGGAGAGCGTGTAGGGTGGACTGGGAGTTCAAAATGGCTGGGAAAATATTTGTCCAACTTTCATGCCAGGCAAAAAAAATGCCCAGGCTCACAGCAGGGTCTGTCTGGGGGAGTCCCAACTTCCAGAAACTCTCTCCTGTGGGGTGAGACAAGAGGTCCTCAATTCACCTCTTGCTTGTAGAGATCCCACAGCAAGTAGGCAACTCTCCTGGGTGAGGGGACGAATACTCGTCCTCTTTCAGATGGTTTCTGTACCTGAAATTTTCTTCCTTGGAGTCACAGCTTGCCTCAGCAGAGATGATATACAGTTAATCAATCTTCTCTTTCAGCTTGGCTCCCACTCTTCAGTTTTGTTGAGTTCTTTCTGGCCCTTATCTCTCCCTCTGGATGGGAGCTTCTGTTGAAAGGTGGCTCCAGTCAGCCATCTTCCCACTTCCCCCCTTGCTCTTGTTCAATGTAAAAATTGGAGTTAAGGGAAAATAGCCAACCAGAGGACTTGGCAAAACATAAGACGTATTGAAACAAAACAAACAAACAAAAGCTGAAGTAGCCTGATGTAAGCACTCTCAGAAACCATAAGAGGAAGAGAAGAAGAGAGAAAAAAATTGACAATAACTCCTACAAGAAAGAAAAAAAGAAAAAAACATTAAAAATCAGCAAAAAAGGTAACAACATATATATATATATATATATATATATGGGGTTCTGGGATAGGGGTATGGAGTAGGATATCTATTTTTAAAGAAGAAACTAGAAAGAAATGTGTAAAGTGCATGTTTAAATCTGTGAGATATATATGTATATATATATATAATATGCCATAGGATATTATATATTATTCCAAATTTGGTAGGAATATATTTATGTTGCAATATACTTTATGGACACCAGGTGGCACTGTGAGCGATTCCCAGGCTTATACCTGATTCCCAGTTAAATTGTTCTTGGTGGTTGCCTGATTTCCTGCTTGGCGCTCAGACCCTGCTGAACTGTTGATTCAACAGATCTCTACAAATCTTCAGAGGCAGGTTTTTCAAATACCCTTGCAACACTTCCTGTGGAGTACAGGATATCCTTGGCCTGTTCCAAGTGTAGGACGAGTTCGGCTGGCAGGTCGAACTCAGATTGCCACACCTGATCCATGTGGAAAGATGCCTATGCTATGGCTCCCAAATTTTATAATAATGGCTATCTAGGAAATTTCCCCATATGAATGTCTCTCCTGCAGCCAAACAGTGATGGAGCTGCTCCAGATGGCACCCCACTCTAGCCACCAAATTCTCCTGGGGAGTCCACACTTCACCAATCTTTCCACACAACACCTAGTTTCCCCACAAACTGTGAAATGTAATCGTAAGGGGGGGGCGGGGGGCTAGTTACTGCTGCCCTCCCCAACCCCAACCCCCACCCCCCCGCAACACCAGGGCAGAAACTTGTCTGGCCGTCTCAGCAGCTCTGGATTATACTCTAAGTCCAGTACTCTGCCACCGCACTGCATACCCTGAACTGCCACTCCATATCAATATTCCACACCGAGAATGATCTAGCCTACTCAATCTCACCTGTTGTTCCAGGATAGCTGAGCTAAACATCTTTCCCATCTGCCATCATGCTCTGCCTCAGTTTTTTTAATTTTTAAAGCCTGCATCATAACAACTGAATTATGACAAGTAAAAATTCACATTCTATCAGCTTCTGAGTTGTACCTTCTTGTTTCTTCTCTCTAATTTCCTAGCCCTATCACAGATTTAAACATGCGCTTTCCACATTTCTTTCTAGTTTCTTCTTTAAAAATCGGTATCCAACACCATACCCCTATCCCAGAAGCTCATTACCTCTGTAGAGATCTTAAGAGGTTGGAATAATCATAATAGGATATTATAATATATCAATCAAATTAATTGAAATAATTTATGTCTTTTCACTCAGAACTGCCTAGACCATGGAGTCCCACTTCATGCAAAAGCAAATAAAAGTTGAGTGAGATATATCCCAACCTATCTATTACTATATTTTGTCCTTTTCCAGTTGAATATAGGATTTTATTATAAATAAACGAATGGATGCATTGGCTCATATCTAACAGAACTCACTGTTACATATTCATAAACCAATTTCCTCCCAGCCATAAACTACCTAGCTGTTCTACTTTGTTTCTTTAACCAGGGTCTGAGGCATCTGGTTCAGCCCAAGAGGTGGGCCCAAGTGGTAAGACTCCTTCTCTGTGTGGCAGGCTTGAATGGAAAGACATTCTACCCTATGGCCTGAGGAACTTTTGGGAATCTTTTATCTTCTTTTCTCTAGTGGGAGGTCCCTAATTTATGCATCTCCCAGAGGATTAGGTTGGGGAAGCCTATCCAAATATGGAACAAGGTACCACTAGTAATCAAGAAGTTTTACTCACCTCTGTATCTCTTTCTTTTCTTTTCCTTTTTTTTTTTTTTTTTTGTAGAAGAGGGGGTTTAATAGGAGAAAAGTAATATTTACTTTGAGAAGATATTTCTTTGCAGATTGGACATCCCTATGGGGAAAAAGGGTCAGCCTGGGAAGCCTTCTGGGCTTTATACTTTTAAAAAATTTTTCAGATTAATATGAGGTTACAAATGACCAGGTTATATTGTTTAAATTTGTTAGGTAAAGTTCTGGTTGTAGCTGAGCTCTTCACTCAGCAGGTGTGCTATAAAATCCTACTTTGTGCCCATTAGGTGAGAGTTCACCAATCTCCCTCCCTCATCCCTTCTTCCATTTCCCTCCTTCCCTCCTCCTTTAATTTAATTGTGTTTTTCTCCCCTGTGGGCATAGAGATGTTTATCTACTGGTTTCATATTAGTGTTGCGTACATTGGATACTTGCTTTTCCATTACTGTGATACTTAACTAAGAAGAATATTTTTAACTCCATCCATATTTATATAAAAGATGTAAAGTCTCCATATTTTTTATGGCTGAATAAATTCCATGGTATACACATACTTCAGTTTATGAATCCTTTCATGGAAGTCAGCAATATAATGAAATGTTAATTGAAACATTGCACGTGTAATCAGTGAAGACAAAATTGGTGTATGCCAAGAGTTGAAGTGCATGTTAGCACAACATTATGAACTCAAGAGTAGGTAAATTTGCTTCTCTCTCTCTAAAGGTAAATTGATTTGTGTTATATTTATGGAGATAAAAAGTGAAGAGCATATTGACCTACCCATTGCTTCATGGTATTGGGTGGCTAGGCTCGTGCTCTATAGGCCCTAGACTGGCTGAAACAGAGGCAGCCTGTCAAGGAATCTCCCTAGTCAGTATCCAGGTGTGCTGGGCTCTTGGAGGCAGGAGCCACTGTAGGTAAGAGGAGGAGCTACAGCAGGGCAACCACCCCTGCACAGGGTCTTTTCTGCCCTTTGTGCCTATTGTGCCTGAGGGATGAAGACATGCAGTCTTACCCCAGCTTCCTTCCCTGATAGGTAGGGCAGGACCTGCTGGGCTTGAGGGGAGGTGTTCTGCTCTGTCCCCCTGTCCCCAGCTTCTCTTCTTCACAGATAGAAAAATAAGGTGTGTGGCTAGGGCCAGAGAGAAAGAAGGCACCATTTAAGCTAGGGACTGTTCCCGAGTCAGAACAGACAATAAGGAGCCCTTAGTGACCTTACACTGACCTGGGGCTACTGGGTCCATTATCAAGTTATTAAATTTGCCAATTTTGACCCCCAAGACTTCTTTGGGAAGGTTTATGGGGAAGACCCCATAAATTTGCCAATTTTGACCCCCAAGACTTCTTTGAGAAGGTTTATGGGCAAGACCCATGCCTGTTATCTGTTATATAACCCTAACCTGCCAGTTACCCCAAGGTAGAGGGCCAATCATGCAGCCTAAATGCAGAACAAACTGGTCAGCTTGGTTAGCCTATGGCCACACTGTGTGCTCAGACTCAGGGTCTCTACCTCACTCAGGGAGAGGTACCGTTCTGGCACTTAGAGGTGTATTTTCCTGTAACATCTGTGCTTTTCTCTGCATGAAGTGGAAGCTGATGGTGATGGCTTTGTGCTTATGATCACTCCTTCATTGGCTAGGCACCAGTGCTCATTCTTGACCCCAGGAGCCAAGCATCAAGTGACATCCTTGTCCTGAGGGACCTATCAATGGGGACACTACCACGAGCATCATGTTTAACTAAGCTATGGCAAGAGATTGCCTGTACCTTGATGAGAACAATTTCACTGTTGCAGTTGATGATTGGAGGTTGTAAAGTATTTTTAGTGGCCACGAGAGAGAGACAAATAATGCATTCAGCACAGTGTCTACACAGTCTGGGGTTAATCCAGGGCAGGAATTAATTTAATTTCCTGTAGCTGTGCCTTGTCATTAAATTTTAACAATATTTGTCCTTAGTAAGAGCTTTGATGATCCTGTTTAATGTGACTAAACAACAATGCTCTAATTTCTTTTTTGAAACTAATTATCTCACAAAGTTCATTCTTCTAATAAGTCAGTGGCTATATGGCACTCAGGAAAGAAAATATAAAGTCTTTTTTCCTCCTTTTTAAAGCCTAAAACTTCCTAAAGTATGCTAAAGTGATTTCTGTCCACTGAAATTTATCTAATTGGCTGGGAATTTAGGTTTTTCAGAGAATGGATGTAATAATATGTAAAAATGTATGTGAAATATATCCCTTGGGGCTTTTAGACATGATGGAAGCTGGCATATCCTTAAGAATGACAAAGCGCATGGGTGATGCCTGTGGCTCAAGGAATAGGGCATGACCCCATAATACTGGAGGTGGTGGGTTCAAACCCAGCCCCAGTAAAAAACTGCAAAAAAAAAAAGAAAAAAAAAAGACAAAGCCCCAAATTTAAAATGAGCTTCCTCTTGAGCTGCATTACACTGTTATTTTCAGGCACTGGAGCTTTAAAATCCTTCAATCTGTTGGGCTATGACGGCTCAAGCCTGTAATCCTAGCATTCACAGAGGCTGAGGCCGGTGGATTGCCTGAGCTCAGGAGTTGCAGACAAACATGAGCAAGAGTGAGACCCCTGTCTGTAAAAATAGCTGGGTGTTGGGGCAGGTGAATGTAGTCCTTTCAGCTACTTGGAAGGCTGAGACAAGAGGATTACTTGAACCCAAGAGGTTGAAGTTGCTGTGAGTTATGATGCCACAGCATTCTACCAAGGGTGACAGACTAAATGAGACTCTGTCTCAAAAAAAAAAAAATGTAAAATAGCTGGGCACTGTGGTGGGCACCTGTAGTCCTAGCTACTTGGAATGCTGAGGCAAGACAATCACCTAAGCCCAGGAGATGTAGGTTGCTGTGAGCTGTGACACCACGGCACTCTACTGCAGGTGAGTAATTGAATGCTTTTTGAGTAAAAAAAAAAAAATAACCTATTTGGGTTTTAGCAGCTTGAATCTAATCATTTTGTGATTCAGTAGCTATAAACATAGTTTAACACAAGTAGAGTTGCAGTCTATGACAGATCTAGTAACTGTATAGTACCGTATTCTAAGAGTGTGGCCCCCAACTTCCAGGGTTGGAAATGTGGCTTCAGTACTTACTAACTTTACATGTATATGTCTTATTAACTGCTAATGGGGATAGGAAAACTACTTACTTTGTAGGAGTCTTATAAGCATAAATAAATAGAAAGCATTTAAAATGGCTCCTGGCAAACAGAGGTTTGGCAACGATTCATCTACATTGATTTCTCAAGGAAAAGAAGAATGTGGAGTTTTAGTTCATTTCTTTGAACAAGATTGTATAAATGCACAGTACATTTTTGTTAGCTGAAATAATTCACTGACCCTTCCCACATATAACATTTCTAATTCAATCCTAAGTGGTTCCAAAGGCCACAAATTTCAGCAACTTGTTTAAATTTAGGATTATTCAAGATAAATAAAAGCTATATAACTGAAGGAGGAGAGACTGCATGATCGTATGAAAGGAAGTACCATTTGTGAGAATGTCTCAGGTTGGGATATTCAGCTTTTATTCTTTAAAATGAAGCACGCAGCTCTTCGGGGTCCAGTGTTTGCCCACGCAGCCAAGCATACTTCACCCGGATTTTATACCAGAGTGCTGACGATTTGTTTGTAATGATTGTGGGTATTCGTATATGGATTGGCTTTCCATAGTGAGGCCAATTGTGTTGGACCTTACTTGCCAAATCTCCATCTAAGTTTTGTTAATCCAATCATAGAGAATTAGTTGTCTTAGGACTATTAAGGGACCAGGAATAAAAACAATGGCCTTCTTGTAATTGTTTCATCCTTTTTTTCCACCTTTAACCCTCAATAAAAAGGATTTACTTTCTTCAGGTTATTCTTGAGGAAAGAATAATAAATTCAAACAACTTTCATACATTTGTTAGAAGACAAAAGAAAATAAGGATCCTTCTTAATGAATTCTAAGATGGAAACGGCTGCTCAAACAGCTCCATGGAGGCTGGCTTTGGGTTTTAGCCCATTGTCATGAGGCAGGACATCATTTGAAGTGGGAACTGGGAGGCTGTAGCTCAGATTAAGCTCTTGGTTACTCCCCTAAGTGAGGACATTTTTCTATCTCTCTGTGGTGCCTACTCAGTCAACTTCTTTGTTCTCTAATCTCTGGCCTGAGAGACAGTTTATAATTTCTATTCTAATTTTTCCTTTTGTCCTCAATTTCATAATTTCCAATCTATACTTGGCAGCTTTAAGAAATGCTCTCTACTTTCGTTGTCATTAGGGGGTTGTAGATGGAAGATTGATATTTTTTATGATAAAAATGTTTTTCAGGAGGAGTCAAAATGGCCAACTAGAAGGAGCTTTCACCAGAGGCTTCTGTTCAGGGGGAGAGATTTTGGACTGAAGTGGACTCAGAGAAACTGAAGGTGGAGAATTTGGCACAGGAAGAATAAAGTGAGGTGCACATCATTCCTGCTGAGTCAAGCTGCAAGGCCAAGAAAGAGGAAGAAATATAACAAAGACCAGGTAGGGAGTAACCAGTCAGAGGTGCCCATTGCCAGGGGGATGAAAGTCCCATCCCCCAATTGGGAGATCCACAGTAGGCTTTCTGCAAGTGATCAGGGAACAAAGGACCTCACATCTCACCTCACAGGGGAAAACCACTAAATCTCTGTCCACATACATCAGGGCGATCATAAGCCCAGGTGCCATTCTGCCTGGTAGAAAAGTGAACAAATAATGTTTCTGCAATCCTGAGCCCACCCATATGCTGGTTGCCAGACATACTGCATGCTGCAGAGGCTGGAGTGTTTGGCAAGTTCACTGAGAGGGGCATCATGTGGGCCACTGCACAGCAATGTGGAAACAGTAGCATCACAGTTCTACCTTTGGCAGGGAGAGAGGTAAGCTATCCTGACTCCTTTCCTACTAAAAAAGACTCTTCTCTAGCCTCTCAGGAACTCTCAGACAGATCTGATCATATAATTTTGTCATCTAGCCAACTGGTGGCCCTCTGAACTCATTTGAGTGGGTGTTGATCACATTGCCTGAAGGAGTTTGACTGGAACTCTCAGACAGTGCCATCTATGAATTCATGTTCTTCTGCCACTGCTGTCTGGGTCTAGAGGTTCATTATTTTTATGACTTTCTCTGAGTAGCCATGGGGTAGTTGCAGTAGTGGGGGCACATTCAGCAAGTCTCTCAGTAGATTCCCATCTTCCAGATATTGCTGGCAATACACGGGACCACAGGTGCTTGCATCTTTGTCCAGCAGAGTTTCCAGCAAAAAATTGCAACTCCTCAGGATTGGGTAGAGGGCAGGCTGACATCAAGACAGAGCCAAGTTGCACCACCTCACCAAGATGGCCCTCAGAGTCTCTGGCAGCAGCCCTGAAAGGGACCTTTGTTAAGCTATAGGAGGAAATCCACAACCACAATATCCAGCTCATTGGAGAAGTGGTAGATTGTGCCATTTCCTAGGGCCTCCCAATACAGTCTCACCCCACCAGTTTTAATTCCAAAATTGGTTAGTACAGTGTTGCCTAATGGTCCCAATCAGATTATCTCTGAATAATTATTCAGGGATAACCTATCATTTCAATTAAAAACGTATAATTAATATATGTATATTCTTAAAAAGCTGAAAATACTCATGGAGAGGAAGTACTCTGGCAAGATGAAAAATCAGAGAAGATCAACTCCCCCAAGTGATTACAAGGGGATACAACAGAAAATACCATCCATAGAGAAGTTGCTGAAATGTCAGAAATAGAATTCAGAATATAGATGGTAAATAAGGTGATTGCAATGGAGAGAAAGATGGAAATGTAAATCCAAAAGTTAGCTCAAAAGTTTTATCAAGAAATTAATGAATTCATGAGTGGCACCCATAGCACAGTGAGTAGGGCACTGGCCAAATACATGAAGGCTGGCAAGTTTGAACTCAACCCAGGCCATCTAAAATATCAATGAAAACAAGAACAACAAAAATACCTGGGTGTTGTGGTGGATGCCTGTAGTTCCAACTACTTGGGAGGCTAAGGCAAAAGAATTGCTTTCATCCAAGAGTTTGAGGTTGCTGTGAGCTGTGACACCATGGCACTCTACCTAGAGTGACAGCTTGAGACACTGTCTTAAAAAAAAAAAAAGAATCAATTAATGAATTCAAAGACAAAGTCACCAAAGATATGGACATAATGAGGAAAGATATAGTAGAGATTAAGGAATTGAAAAAGGCATTCAAGGAGCTTCAAAGCACAGTAGAGATCCTCAGTAATAGCATTGAACAGGGAGAAGAAAGAATTTCAGAAATTGAGACTAAGACTTTTGAACTATTTCAAGCATTCAGGGAGGCAGAAAAAAGGAGAACTAAAACAGATTATTCCATGAGCAAGTTATGGGATTATTCCAAAAGATCAAACATTCAAATCATAGGAATTCATGAAGGAGAAAAGGATGGTCCTAATGATACAGATGTTCCTCTCAAAGACTTTATGGAGGAGAATTTCCCCAGCATTGTGAGAGTCACAGAAATTCAGATAGTAGATAGTTTCAGAATCCCAGCACAACTAAATCCAAACAAAGCATCTCATAGACAATTTGTAATTAAATTTGGCATAGTTAATATGAAGGAGAAAATCCTGCAAGGAGCCAGGCATAAGAAAAGTCTTACATACAAAGTGAAAAATATTAGAATAACCAGGGATTGTTGAAGTGATGTGCCTGAGAAGGAGGGGTACAGGGGTAACTTGCTGAAGATTGACACTGCTAATGCCTATGGGGAGAACCTCCTGAGCCCCACCTTGCAGGATATCCCCCAGGCCTCCAGTGACCCCTGCTCAGATTGGGACTCTGACATGCCCTCAAGTGGGTCTTGTGCCACTGTGTCACCTGATCAAGGCAAAGAAATAAAAACTGAAAGCAAATGGACTATTGTCCAGCAGGGAAAGCAGGTGGTGTTCTGAGATGAGGACAACACTGGCAATGATGAGGACATAAAGGTGGACTCCAGTGATGATTCCTGGGACCTCATCACCTGCTTCTGCCTGAAGCCATTTGCGGGCTATCCTATGATTGAGTGTAATGAGTACCACACCTGGATTCACCTGTCCTGTGCAAAAATCCAGAATTCCAACGTTCTGTAAGTGTTTGTCTGCCAAAAGTACCGGGACTCCAAGTTTACATCAGCTGCTCCAACTGCTCCCGCATGGGCTGTTTCTGGACTAAGTGCTGCGGGTGTGGAGGCTGCAGGAGAGGAAATGAAAGGGATGGCAGGCTTCCTGGCGCCTCTCTTAGATGAACACAGAACTCTCTGCTCTGGTGCAGGCAGATCCCTGCCATTCAGATGCCTAAGCAAAAGGCCAGGCTGTCCAAGGCAGAAATGGTACATAGTGACCAAATAAAATCTTCATTAGCCAAAAAAAAAAATAATCACATCACAGTAGAAAGTTTTCAAGCCAGAAGAGGATCATCTTTGATCTTTAACCTTCTTAAACAAAACAGTTTTCAGCTCAGGACCCTGTATACCACTAAACTGAGTTTCACTGGTAATGGAGAAATCAAATACTTTACTTAAATCAAAATGTTGAGGAAATTAGCCATAACCGGAGTGGCTATGCAGGAAGTACACAGACCTATTCTTCATAATGACTGGCATGATGGTCCAGCACCAAAGTAAACACACCCAGAAATGAAAGAAAAAAGCCTAGCTTCTAGAATGGTAAAAAGGATAAAAATAAGCTCTGGACCTCTGAAAAATTAGATGACTCAAACTCCACCATACCTGGGAACTCTCTCATTAAAGGTGAAAAGTAGCTGACTATCTACAAAAGCTCAGGCCAAACATCTATTGTCTCCAAGAGGCACACCTAACCTCAAAGGACAAAACAAGACTCAGGGTAAAGGGATAGAAAACAGTAATCTAGGCAGATGGAAAGCAGGAAAAGGAGGGGTCGCAATCTTATTTGCAGATACAATTGGATTTAAACTAACGAAAAAAGGAAAGACAAGGACGGGCATTACATACTTGTCAAGGGAAGCACAAAACATGAAGAGATGTCAATAAATAACACTTATGTACCCTACTGAAGCTCTTTTATTTACAAAACAAGCCCTCACTGATCTGAAAAATATGATATTTTCCTGCACTGTAGTAGTTGGAGATTTTTATACTGCTTTGCTGGTACAAGATCCTCCGACTATCAACTAAACAAAAACATTATGGACCTAAACATGACCCTAGAAAAAATGGACTTAACAGACATGTATAGAACATTTTATTCTAACAAAATTGAATACACATTCTTCTCATCAGTCCATGAATCATCCTCCAAAATTGATAATATCTTAGGACACAAGTCTAAGCTCAACAAATTGAAATGAACAAATTCAAATGAGCATTATTCGTTGTATCTTTTTGGACTATCATAGAATAAAAGTTGAACTCAATGGCAACAGAAATCTTCATAGTCAAATAAAGTCATGGAAGCTCAATAACCTTATGCTAATGACAGCTAAAGATGACATTGAAAAGGAAACCATAGGATTTCTGGAACAAAATGATAATGAAGCCACAAACTATGAAAATCTGTGGGATACTTCAAAGGCAGACCTAAGAGGGAAGTTTATAGCATTAGAAGTCTTCATCAGGAAAATAGAAAGAGAGCAAGTCAGCAACCTAATGGGCCTTTTCAAACAACTAGAAAAGGAAAAACTATCCAATCACAAACCCAGCAGAAGAAAAGAAATAACCAAAATTAGAACAGAATTAATTGAAATGGAGAACAAAAGAATCATTTGGAAGATCAGTGAAACAAAAAGGTGGTTCTTGGAAAACATTATAAAATTGATAAACCTTTGGGCAGACTAACCAGAAACAGAATTGTAAGTTCTCTAATAACTTCAAGCAGAAGGGAAAGGGGGAAATAACAACAGATACCACAGAAATACAAAAGATTACATTGATTTCTAAAAACTCTATTCCCAGAAATATGAAAATGTAGAGGAAGAGGACTAACATCTGAAAGCACACTACCTTCCTAAACTCAACCAGAAAGAATGAAAAATTTTGAACAGACCTATATCAAGCACTGAAGCAGTATCAACTATATAAAATCTCCTGAAAAAGAAAATCCCTGGACCATACAGTTTCACACCAGAATTCTACCAAACCTTTAAATTAAAACCAGTTCCTATATTGAATAATCTATTACAAAACAGAGAAGAAAGGAATCCTCCTCAACTCATTCTACAAAGTAACTATCACCCTGATCCCAAATCAGGAAAGGACCCAGTAAAAAATGAAAACTATAGACCAATATCATTAGTGAATATCGATGCAAAAAATATTTAAGAAGATCTTAACAAGCAGAATACAGTGACACATTAAAAAAGTTATACAGTATGGTCAAGTGAATTTTATCCCACGGATGTAAGTTGGTTAAATATACATAAATCCATAAATATGTATAATTCACATAAATAAAATCAAAAACAAAAACCAAATAATTCTCTCTGCTGATGCAGAAAAGGCCTTTGATAATATCCAGCATCTTTTCTAGACAAGAACACTTAAGAAAATAGGCTTAGATAAGACATTTCTTAACCAGGCATAGTTCATCTACAACAAACCCACCATCAGTTTATATTGAATGCAGTAAAACTGAAAACATTTCCACTCAGATATGAAACTAGACAAGGATACACACTGTCACTACTCTACTATTAAACATAGTGCTGGCGTACTAGCGAGTGCAGTCAGTCAAAATAAGGAGATTAAGGATATTCAAATGGGAACAGAGTAGGTCAAATTGTTGCTCTTTGCTGATGATATCATGTAATTCCTGGCAAACCCCACAGACTAACTACAAAGCTCTTAAAAGTGGTCATGAAATACAGCAGCATCTTGGAATACATAATCGATACTGACAAATCAGTAGCCTTCATATATGCCAACAATAGTAAAGCTAATAACATCGAAGACTCTATACCTTTATAGTAGCTCCAAAGAAGATGAAATACCTTGGAATATATATAACAAAGGATGTTAAAGATCTCTATAAAGAACCATGAAACCCTGCAGAAAATAGTAGCAAAAGACATTAACAAATGGAAGAACATACCCTGCTCGTGGCTGGGAAAAATTGTTAAAATGTCCATACTATCCAAAGCAATCTATAGACTTAATGCAATCTCCATCAAAGGACCAAGCTCATACTTTGAAGAACTTGAAAAAGTAGTACTTTGTTTCATATGGAACCAGAATAAAAACTGAACAGCTAATACAACTATTAAACATAAAAACGAATCTGGAGGCATCATGTTTTCAGACTTGATGTTATATTACAGGGCTATAGTGATCAAAACAGCATGGTACTGGCACAAAAATAGAGTTCTAGATCTGTGGAATAGAATAGAAAATCTAGAAAACCATGCCACAGTTTGTCACTTCATCTTGGATAAGCCTAACAAAGGCATGCACTGGGAAAAAGAATCCCTGTTCAATAAATTGTGCTGGGAGAACTGGTTAGCCAACATGTAGAAGCCTGAAACTGGGCCCACACCTATCATCATTGACAAAAATTGATTCTTGCCTTCTAAAAAATTTAAATTTAAGACAGAAGGGCATGTAAATTATACAAGACAATGTCAAGAAAACACTTGAATATATTGGCTTGGGAAATGATTTTAATAGGAAAATGCACCACCACCCCCCGCCCCCGGGCAACTTCAGCAACATCAAAAATAAATAGCCGATTTGATTGAGCTAAAAATCTTCTGTACAGCTACAGCTATGGGTACAACAACCAAAGTAAACAGACAGCTTTTGGAATGGGAATAAGATTTTTGCACATTATGAATCTCACAAAGGCCTGATAACTAGAATCCACAGAGAACTCAAATTAATCAACAAGAAAAGAGCAAACAACCCCATTTCTAAGTGGGCAAAGGACTTGAACAGAAACTACTCTGAACAGATGAATGGTCAACAAACACAAGAAAAAATGTTCATCATCATTAATCATAAGAGAAATGCAAATCAAAACCACTCTGAGATATCACCTAACTCTTCAAGGATTAGCTCACATCACAAAGTCCCAAAGCTGCAGATGCTGGCATGGATGTGGAGAGAAGGGAAGACTTCTACACTGCTGGTGGGATTACAAACTATTACAACCTTTATGGAAAGAATGATGGAGAATTCTCAAACAACAAAAATTTGATCCTTCTTTTTGATCCTGCAATCCCATTACTAGGTGTGTACCCAGAAGAATAAAAATCATTTTACCACGAAGACATTTGTACCAGAATGTTTACTGCAGCTCAATTCATACTTGCCAAGTTGTGGAGGCATCCCAAATGTCTATCAACAGATGAATGGATAAACATACTGTGGCATACATACACCATGGAATACTATTTCACCATAAAAGAGAAGGAGACTTTACATCTTTTATGTTTACTTGGATGGAGTTGGAACACATTCTTCTTAGTAAAGTATCTCAAAATGGAAAAAACTTATCCAATGTATTCAATACAAATGTGAAAGCAATATATAAAAATTACACACCCTCATGCAGGACCTGTGGTTAAAAGGAGTAGGGCACTGGCCTCATACGCTGGATGTGGTGGGTTCAAACCCAGCCCAGCCCCCCCCCAAAAAAAAAATTACACACCCATATGAATGGTAAAATACTAATATGGGCTATCAAGGGGGAAGAGTGAGTAGGGAAGATGGAGGAGCCAAGGGGATTGGTAAGATCTCACCTAATGTGCATAATGTGACAGGGTTCAGCAGGCCCCCTAGGTGAGGCACTCTTCCACAACTTGAACTTTACCTTGGAAGTGAGAACAATGAACCTAAAAAATTATAACCTCATATTAATTTAAAATTAAAAAAAGTAAAAATACAAAAAAATTTTTTAGAAAATATTTACAAAACATTTTTCATGTCATCCATCCCTCTCAACAATATGGTAATGAATATTTGAAAATAAAATTATATTTAACTGCAAAAATGTTTTTATAGCTTGCTTAAACACAATATGAATCAATACTAGGTGTTGTGTGTACAAAATGTATGATGTTCTGTAAGCTATATGGCACCAAACTATTTTTCTATTTGTACAAGAAGACTGTTAAGATGGAATCCAGGTATGATACCAAAACCCACAGAACCCATGCTTAAAAAAAGTATTCTGAAAATGTGGGAAATAAACCTATCCCTGTATGGAAATAACATCACCTAAAAAGTGTCTGTGTTCTTTTATTTTTTTTGTAAGTTTGACCACGTCTAATATCTCAGCTGAATATCTGTTTGTACACTAGTTACATACTGCTGCCGAACAATCTCTGATGAATATAAGTGTGTCAGAGATGATCTCAGCAGTACTCATCAAAGTCAGGTTTCTATTTAAAAGTTCTTGGTTAAGATAACCCAGGGGGCCCAAGCAATAACTTCTCATCATAGGAAACTATGTGTTAATAAGTGGTATAAAAATTAGAAGGAAGCTAACACCTTTCCATTTTCTTCTACAGAAATGGAGACTAACAGATCAGAACAGAAGGCCTGTATGGAGTTACTATCACAGGCATGTCAGCTGTCTTATTTTGACATTGCGAAGCCTTATGAAGAAATATGGATTATTGTGTGGTGGCACAATTCTTATTATGGGATTAATTCCTGTTCTAGAATGTAATAACATGAAATAATAGGAAAAATGCTGAGTCAGAGTAAAAGTATCTCCTGTAGAGTTAATTTTGGCTAGAAATGTTAGTTACTAGAAGAGAAGAATGGACATAAAAATATAGAAAAATAGGATCTAAAACAATTGAAGGCCTGAAAATTTATGTGAATAATGGTTACCCCCAATATAGAAGCCCCTGAGAAATAGTTTATATTGTTTTATAATGTCATTTTCCTGAAAAAGGAGAAACATGAAGGAATGGAAACTGTGGCCTCACAATGCAGCTGTATTTAGAAGATAAAAATAGGAAAATGATTATAATCCCACTAAAATTTCTTTCTGGAGTAATGACAACATTTGCTTTAATAAGGATAAATAATTGAGCTCATTTTATGATGGCAAACAGGTACAGCAATTTGCATTTCTTATCTAATCTTTTCCCAGCATTATACAGTCTTGCTAGGAAAGTATGAATGCAATAAACACCTGCAGGAAAACTGGTGTGTGACAGGACCTGCACTTGGGGCTACAGGTGAAGCTGTGAGTAAGACAGGCACGGTCCCTGTTCCTAACAAGTTTCCACGCAGTGGAAGGACAGAGTTCAAAAACAGAATTACAAATGTGATGACTGACCTATAAATGAAATTACAGGTTTAATGGAAGCAGTGGCATGGGGACATAATCCTTAGGATAAGAGCTAAAGAATGAGAAGGAATCCTTTCAAAGTCTTAGACACGATTCTGAGTTAATACACCATACCAAATTAATATAGAGAAGTCCTGCCCCTTCCCCAAGGCCACCACTAATTATTTAAAACAAAAGTGATTTGAAGCGATGAAGTCAGGGCTTTAGGAGGTGCTTTTGCTAATTCACACAGTGGCACTCTGAGGGCTGCTGGGAAGATGACATGAGGTTACTTACAAAAAATAACTCTCACAGTGCAAGGGACACTGACTGCTCCGTAGGGGTGGTGGCATGATGATATTTTTATTCAAAAATATTTCTTGAGCACCCTGATGTACAAAGCACTCAGCAGAGGAAACCAGTGACATGAAAAGAAATTGTTTTATTAATAGAGTTGAGAGATGTGCTGGCAGGATACAGAAAATGACATTGCCCAGGTTGGACGCCTCATGAGGATCCACTATACCTCCCCAAATCTTATGGAATAACATCCATACAAACAAAAATATGGTGTAAAAGTGAGCTAGAGAATAATGGTTAGGCATGTACCCCATTCATCCTGGAGACAAATCTTCAGTTGGTCTTCACTCTACCAAGAGTATCAGGATTGGTTAGAAAGAAAGTATTAATAAGCTCGGGACATTGGGGTCTGAGTTAAGCAAAGGAGGATTTGGTCTGCTGCACCAAGTCATGCTGTCCCAGAGGGACAGCGTGATCCTCTCACTGTGTCCGTGATCCTCTCACAACTGGCAGTGCCTACTCACTGGGACTACAGGGGTCAGATCCCTGTTTTGTACTAAGAACAAATAGGCTTACAGACTTGGTAGCAGTTGCTGAAGTCACATTTCCCTTTGGTTGAAATAAATGTTGTGGAAGATGGAGCCATCAAAAAGGACCAAACTCCAACCCCTCTGTAACACTCAGTTTGACTGCAGGTCATTTTTGTTAGGGTTATTTTATACCCAAGAAAACTTCTAGAGGTGGGAGAAAAAATGCAGAATGTCCTGGTACACTGAGGACAGCTCACCTAACAGGTACCTTGT
>NW_003852444.1:1654099-1676095 GCF_000181295.1 Otolemur garnettii | reverse complement strand
GGGTCAAAATGAAGCCATAGCTGGGTGCTCAGGAATCAACGCACACTGAACATTGTGTGGGGCCACTGTGGGCCCCGGGAGGGCTTCCAGACACCCCCACGTGTCTGTGCACACTGTACCACTCAGACCTCAGCATTGCCAAGCAACAGCCCTTTGAGGAAGGGCTGTGTGTCCCCATGTCATGGATGAGAAGGCAGAAACACAGAGAACCAAGGCTGGCTCAGGCCCTCTCCACCATAGCAACCTGCCATTCAAGATATAAAAACATCTCAAAGCAGAAGGAATTAGAAGCCTTGCTCAGGGGTACAGGGGAAAGGAACTGAAATTAGATTATTACGGGAACCCATGATCTTTAGAACCCACTGCTCAAAAATAGAACCTCAGATGGCCAAATGAGAAGCTGTGGGACTAGGATGGGGAGCAAGTGTCTGGGTGAGAGCCACAGATCAGCTGAGAAATGTGTGGAAGCAGTGGGAAGGCACATTCCTGACAAAGGTGTTCCCTGGACGGCCATGGGAAGACATGCTGGGAAGTGGGATTCAGGCTCCAGGCATGATCACAGCAGGCCAGAGCCACAGCAGAGGAGCTGGCACAGTCCTCCCTGCTCTCCCCCTCCCCAGCTGGGTGTTCCTTTCCCCTCAGATCAGATGTAGGCTGTCAGGGGGTTTTCCTTCCACTCTGGCAAGGAGGACAGGCTGTCAGCCACTTCCTTTTGGACAGGCCAACCCCAGGCCTTAAAGAAAGGCACCAGATTCTTCTGCACTTTTTCAGAGAACTTCTTCACCCATAGATTCATCTTGCCAGCGTTGTCACTGGGGACGCCAGACAGGGTCTGGTACTCAGCAAAGAGCTGGGTGAATGGCTCCCACCCGAAGCCCTCCTGGAGCTGGAAAGAAAAGGAAGAGGCACAGTGAGGGGGCACATCCGGCTGAGGAGCACAAGCTGTGTGCTCATAAGAATATCTTCCTACTCTTGGGGTCTGTCTCCCCTCAGGCTCTGGCTTCCCTCCTGGTGTCTGGTGAACCTCCCTGTCCCACCCACCTCATTAGCCAAATCTACCTCCGGGCCACTACATTGTATCCTCAAACCCTGTAGGGGGCTCATGGGAACATAATGTCTACAAAGTAAATAGTCAACTCATGACCATTATTATTATCTTTGTTTTTTAAAAATATGTCCAGATCTTAAGCATTTTCCTCAGTATCAGGATGTGTTTGTGCTTGACCAAGATGAGAAACCCTCACATCCTTATAGACTTGGCCTATGAACCCCAAAGGCTGGGAACCTCCAATACTGCTTTCCAGACATCATTCTGATCCTTAGTTTTCTGCAGTCATCTCAGGCCTGCGACTACCTGCAAGGCTACTCTATTGCTCAGCATAACACTGGGTTTGGGGCAAAACAAGATAGAACAAAGCAAAGTTGCAAGGGACTTAGGGTGAGAGTGACTTACTCTCCCCTTGTTTACTAAGATTATAAAAATTTGGAATTAGCAAGAAAGTCTGTCTTTATGGATGAGGGTCTCCTGACTCTGTGGTGTCAAGCCCCAAGTACAGATGACACTGTAGAGGTTGGGCCTCCTTGGAGTCTCACTAATGTACCCTCACTATCACTCATCTCCTCTCACTACCTCAGCCTATGACAGTCCCCCTCACCATCAGTTTTTCATTAATACATCAATAAATTAAATATCTAATACTACATATATAACATTCCTTAGACAGCCACAACATGCCAGGTACTGTGCTAGACAAAAGTGATTACAAGCTCTTATCCTTGGAGAGATAAGGACTGGGGGAGAAACAGACGTGTAAAGAAATTACTAAGAAAAACTTGGCTTATCAAGCAGAGAGAGGCTATCCAGAGGAAGGGGGCAATAGAGCTGAATTGTGATAGGAAACATGGATGTGCCCAAGCCTGTTGGCAGCAGGAAGGATAATGGAGAGGCACAGATGCCTGACGCAGCCAGATGTGTTCACAGCTGTACGCAGCTTGGTGCACAGGAGGATGCATAAGGGAGTGAGGAAATGAGGAGATGGGGCTGAGGCTGCTTCTACACCCTGCCATGCAGCTTTGATTATGCTGTGCATAAAAGAGAAGGCTCTGAGCATTTTAAAGACTGAGGGATAACATCATTTTGGGAGTAGTGTGCAAGATGGATTACAGGGGATTGAGGCAAGATGCTGGAACAACTTAGGAGTCTACTGGAATAGAGAAAGGGAAGGAAAATGAGGGGTTAAGCTGAGGCATCAGTGGTATGAACCCCGGGGAGGTGACTTCTGGCAGACAGAGTAATCAGAAGGCACCTGCCAGCCCTGACCTCTGCTGTCAGACACAAGGTGATGATTGTCTCGAGACTTTTTGCTACATGTACAGGCAGAATTCGGGTTTTAACTCCCACACTACTGGCCACGTACTATTTAGGTCTGTGGTCCTGCACACCCTCAGACTGGCTATATAACAATATGGAAACTGATGCAAAGCAAATTGACTCCTTGAGTGGGACTGGCTCACAATCACTGTCTAGAAAAACAAATGAACGTAAGAAAATGATCTTGAGAGCAGGTACGTACACAAGCCTGCAGCTTGTTATTCTGGTTTTAACTTCTAGGTGCCACACTTCAGTGGGTGCTAGTGGACAGGTTGCTTAAATTCCTTAACTTAGTGTGCACCTCTGTGCAACGTGAGCCATACAGCTCCTAACTGTGGGACTACAGAGACACCACAGGGATCTCACATGGGGCAGAGGTTCCACAACTCAAAACCGTCAAAATTCAAAGCAGGAGGAGGGCAGGGCTTCCCTCTAATTCACAGGAAACAGACTTGCTTCAGGACTCCTGTGTTCTTTTGCTGGGTTGGTTGGTGATTTATTAATTCATTTTAAACCACTTTGGGTTCAAGCTGAGTGATGGCTGTCTGAAAATCTTGTTATCAGATTAATCTCCTACAATGCCCTCTTGTGATGTGTAGACACGTTCCTGCCGCTGTATAAAGGGACAAACTACTCTTTTGACTCACAAAATAAGGGGAGAGAAAACAAAACAAAACAATGACTAGTTATGGAACATATTAGGGGACAAGAACAGTCTCTGGAATGTTTAACAGAGGTTTTAATCCTTAACCAATATACTCTATTTCTACCTATTTGTCTTCCTAATACTTTTGATTTCCTCTAACATTGCAAAGTCGCAGGCAGCTAATGGGACAGGGTCATGCTCTGCCTTAGCAGGATACGGCCTGAGAAACGTGGCTACACAGCCCTGTCTCTCCAGTGTCCCCGGGATGCTGTGGCCCAGGCTGTGCATGGAAAAGGAGCCGGAGAGCTTGGTGCATCCAGATGCTACCTGGATGGTGACCTGACAGACCCCATCTTGCAGAATTTCTCCTCCATACCTGTAAATATGTTTCCAGAGCTGTCCACACACTCCATTCATTCAAGTGTGCTCCTCTTCTCAGATAGTGTTTGATTCTATTGTCTCTTTCTGTGGGACTCAGTGCAGGGTGGGCGTGAGCTCTGGGGATGCCCAGCACTGTCTCATGCACATAGACGGACCACAGGTTACAGGTGGCGTCAGTGGTGTGTGGGGGGAACTCCCACACAAGGCGCTGCTGGTTGTGGCCCAGCTCGTGGATGGGGCCCCAGAGCCCTTTGGTCCTCATTGTCACCTCATCAGTTAGCTCACGTACAAAAGCCTCATCGCTCATGATAGGGTATCCCGAGTGCAATGCACCTGGAAACACAGAAGGAAGAGGCTGTCTTGAATAGTGGCCACCCAAACACTGCCTCCACTTCTCCTCATTCTGGAACTTTCCATCACCATCCACTTCTCCTCAGTAATCCCCAACTCTCAGTGCTCATTTCCCCAGCTTGGCAGATACTGACTAGCACCCAGCCCTCTTTCATTTTGCCCCTTAAATGTGCCTTTCCCCTCCTGCTGGAGGTTCTGGACACCTACATGTCTTTATCCCTGCAGGAATCCGACTGTTCATTTGTTTGCCAGTTTCCTTTTTATGTAAGTCTGTGATATTAGGACCCATGTCTAAATTTGAAGTCCTTGAGGCTAGCACAGTGACATTCTTTCTTTCCTCAGTATACCACTATTGTCCAGATTTCTAGTCTGATAATTTTGTCCTTTGGATATTTGAGAAAATTGATGTCCAAAAGCATTTTCTCCATGAGGGACCGAGAGTTCCTCCCCCTTGTCCCTTTTTTCTGAAATCTACTCAGTATGGAACATAAACCTCTTTACTCATCTCCCCTTCTCTCCTTCTCCTTGGATGTCTGTTGGAAGGAAGCACTTCATTTTGCATGCTGTTCTTGAAATGACCCTTACTGCCCTCTACAAATTCCTCAGACATTTTTTGAGATTGTTCTGCTACCCTGAGAAATCTCACCTTGTAGAAGTTATTTATTTAGAAGTGGATTTATTTATTTTCTCACATGTAAATATTTTCTTATCCCATTGCAGTCCATGTCTTTTGTGTCTCTTTCCTCTTATTTTCTTAACAAAATTATGCTTACACACCTTAGAGACAGTAAAAGGCAATATACTAACGCCCTGTTGCCTGCTGAGCAGGGGCACCCACCGAATGAAATCTGCACATCAGCAACGATCCTCTCTGGCCGGTGGAAAGGAAAGGGCTGTGCCCCCAGCCTGGCTACAGCCTGCATTATGTCGTCCCAGAGGCAGAGCAGGGGCACGGTGTCCTCCATGGGCTGCAGGGTTGTGGTTGGCACTGTCAGGATGATGTTGTCCGTGGCGAGCTCTCCCCAGGGCACCAGATGTTGGTGGACAAGGCCACTCCACTCCTCCCGGGATGTCTGACCTGGGAATAAAGGTTGCATAGCCCACCCCCCACAACTTTTCTGAGACTTAAATGTTAGCTTTGACCACCCTCAGAGAGAACCTGGTAAAACTGACAGTCTTTTTTTTCTATGCAACAAAATGGAAATCCCTGTTTCTCTCTCAACTTTGTCTCAGGGCTCCACACCTCCCAGCCCACATCACAGCCTTCACTTCTCTCCTCACATCTTTCATCATTCAGCTCTTACCCCTCCTCCCCAACCTTACAACCCACCCTCTCCACACCCCTAAACTTGCAGTGCTCTGGGTCCCAACTTGACCCTGAATCCCCTACTCACCCAGCTTGAAGTATGGAACCTTCACGGCCCCACTGATGGTGACAGGCACGCGGCCCAGGTTGTAGTCAGGAGGGACAATGATGTAGAGGAGGCCCCCCCAGATCCAGGAGATGGAGCGCTTTGTCCTGTCTAAGCTGTACCGGTGTGTCATAACCGGGGGACGGTGGTAAGTTTCAAAATGGCTTATGTTATCCGTGTGGCAGCCAATCTGTACCTGTGACAAGGATCATTCCCCAGGAGTGGATGAGGGGAACTATCGTGGGAATGATTGAGTATCTGCATGTGAGTGTTTGAAGCCTGGCAGGATTCTGGCCTGCCTAATCCAGGGCATGGCTAGAGAGAAAGGCGTCTCAGAAAGACAGGCCTTTTGAACGAGAGGAAACTGGCTTCTATATATCCACTTTCTCCCCATCCCCCTGTCCTGCTCTAAATTACTCTTTGTTCTCTTCAGAGATTTGGAATACTTTCCCCCTTGATTTCATCAAAACCAATCCCAATTGCAGAGTGAATCAAAGCTACTATGGTCCTGTTATTTGCCACATGCCTCAGATAGGAGAGGGCAGGGTCTGCATCCTTAATCTCTATCTGCAGAAGTGATTCTTATATCCAGGGTAGGTTGGACATTGGACATCATTTGGATAATGTTTTAGATGCTACAGGAAAGAGTGAGAGAGGAAGAGGAAATGAAGAAAGCACATGATTTTTGACCATCTCTATGTGTCGAGTTCTCCCACGGACCTCATGTTCTGTCCTCTCCTACTGCTCGCAACACCCTGTGACTTTTCCATGACTACTTTCTTCCTCTACAAAACGAGGGAGGGCGATCCTCACTCCTCTGTGTAGCTCTACTGGAACATGCTAACCAGAATCCTGTCTTGTATGCCCAGAGGGGCTTTTAAGAGAAACCCAAAACATATTGAAAGCAAAAAGGAAAAGTGTTATATGGAAAGGTGACAAGTTAACTTACTGGGGCAGAATGGGTTACCTTCAAGTTGGCAGCCACAGCGTTTCCTGGCAGTGTGATGTGTGCAGTTTCTCCTTCAGGTAAGTAGAGTCCAGTACTCACCCAGGAATTTCTGTTGTCTGATAGAAATCACAGGAAAGACTGGGATCTTCCCATCCCCATGGCCACAGTCTCATGCAGATTTCCCTTAGTCCCTCCCAGAGCTGTTAGATCTCCCACACACACCTTGCCTGTTCTCAGCTGTCCTGACTCAAGTTTCCCATACCTTACTTAGGGTTCCTGGCCTCTACCTTCTTAAAAGTCTATGGGGAAGAATGGGCACAGCTTTTCAGCCCATGGTCACCCCACTTCCCTCACTGGTGTAGCCCTTTTCTCCATGGTATACCTCTGTTGATCTCAATGGTGACTGGAGAGTCCGTGGTAAAGGACATCCAGGGGACCTGATCTTTGAGAAACAGTTTGCTGTCAATGCCCACTTTGAACAATTCTTCAGCCAACGTTATCAGGTAGGCCTCTATGCTGCCCTTGCCAATTGGGTTTTTGTTCTTCACAAATGGTAAGCCCTTTTCTTGGATCATTTCCAGGATATTCCTGCGTAGAGACTCATAGATGGGAAGCCCCTCATATGGGATTTGAAACACATAGGAACAGTCTGTTCTTAGCCTGTCCAGCCAGTTCTTTTCTAAGCTTCTTCCCTTGTCACAAAGCATAGACTGGAATTGGACCAGAGCTCTGCGGAAATGGTAGTGTGTCTCTCCAGGCTTGACGACTGGTAAGACGCCTCTATCAGCTGTCTGGTTTAGGATACCAAGGCCAAAGCATTCAAGGTATTTGTTGTTTGGATACCGAGACATAAAGTGAGAATTTGGATTGCTGGAGGCCCACCATGAGGCCTGTGTGCCAATCAGCAGCCCTCCACCTTCTGCAACGAATTCCATCACCTTGATAACTGACATGTTTTCAAATGTATGACAGCAATAGACACCCACTTCACTGCTCAGATGATCTACATTGATGCACTCCAAGTTATTTTTTGACAACATGGGGCCCAGACTTCGCAATTGTTGGCTCAAGCCAGTTACCACTTTCTGGTTCCGTGACAGCCAGCCCAGGGCGTTGATCACAAATGGGCCCATCTTCTCATCAGTGAATAAGCCTTCATGGCCACTCAACACCACTCGCCCCTGGCCATAGTGGGCAGCTGCAAGAATACAGCCCAGTGACCTATCTAATACCAGGGGGAAGGCCATGGCCCCGTGCACCAGCAGCTTAGAGGGTATGACTCCTGTTCTGATGTCCACCTCGGAGATCCCTTCCAGGAGCTGCTTCTGGTCCTGGCTGAAATCCTCTCCACACCTGGAAAACAATCATTGCCCACATTAGAGCCCAGGGGGGCAAGTGGGTGCAAAATAGAACAGAGGGGAAACCCAAGACCTGGGCTATTCTGATACAAAGTCTTTAAGAGGAAAGAGAAGAAATGCTACTTTAATCTTTTGTTGTACATCTTCAAATCACTTTTCACAAAGAATAATTAATATCATGAATGAACTGTAATCTCAGTCAACATTCCTCTGGCTATTTTGATTTCTAGGTTGTTTAATGGAATAGCTAAAAATATGAGATAAAATTTGAAATATAACCTATCATTCCTTTAGAAAGTAGTCTTGCTTATACATTCAGAAGGTTTATATTCTACACATATGGACACACACAAATTCAAAAGGTTATTAAATTTTCAAACTATCCTTGATAAAGCCATACACTATGTTTTGCCATATTTACTTTTTGTAGCTTTAACATAAAACTTCTAGAATTGTTATATTAAGAAAAAAATTTATACCATTCCTTATTTTTAATGAAGCTACCTAAGAAAGTATCACCGCTGTTTCAAACTCTCAGATGAAATATTTCTCTATTAATTACATTCCACATAGCTATCCAAATCTTGGGACTTGATTGAGGAAATACATTTTAGTACAGACATACTAAAATTCATTGAAAGTGTTAATTGAAGGTGTAGAAAATTATAAGAAGGACACACATTAGAATGCTATTAGTGACCAGCTCTGGATAAATTCACAGTAAGTGACTTTGTTTTCTTTTTATACTTTTCTACATTTTTCTTAGTTTATTGTCATAACCAGTAATAATTGATATCTATTTGAAATTATGTATTTATTGATTTCACCAAATAATCACTGTAGATTACTTCTTAATTAATTTTCAGCATAAATCTAAGAACACATCTTGACAGTTTTTGTTTCATTCTCAAATCAGTGATTAACATTTAAATTTTATCATCAAATATATGTCTCTTTATCTGTATAGAGGTTTCAAAACTAATTTTCAAGTTGTGTCTATGAAATAGAAAACTTAATAAGAAAAACTCTGTGATTGAGACACATTGAAACAACAGAGATCAAGTTACAGTATCTAGAGAAAGAGGTGTTGTAGCTAACAAAATGTTAAGTGTATTGATGCATAAGTGAAAATATCCCTTTCATTTCAACTCTTGATTTTCATAGAACCTCTGTAAGGGGCCATTCAAGGGACTGTGACAAATTGGTCAACATAACAAACTAGGCCCACTGTACTGGTCTACACATGTGGTGTATGTCATGGCCATAAAATTAGGTCAACTTAATGAGGTGGTCAACGTAAGGAGGTAGTCAGCTTTGGAAGCCCTCCTGTGTATCAATACAGCTTAGTGGTTAAAATCTCTCATGCTGGAGATAATGTCAGAGCACTAATAAATTTAACAATTTTCTCATTCTGCTAGATAATAAGAAATCACTTGATGAAAGTTATTTCTCATTAAAAAATAAAATTAAAAATGAATCCTACTAGAAGTAAAAGTTGCTTATCTGAATAAAGTATCCATTACGACATATAATATCTAAATATTAGAAACTTTCCTATCAAATCAGGTACAAAAAGGCAAGTCTGCCCTGTATTACTGCTCCTAGTCATAATTTAATGAATGTCCTACCTAATGAAAGAAATATTACAATGGAATGAGCAAAAATTGCTCTTATTTGCTGGTAAGATTGACACTGCCAAAAAATTTAAGAGACTCAACTGACAAACCATGATAACAAATGACAGAATTTAGGAAGTGTTTAAATTCAAGATAAATGCAAAATTTAATAATTATATTATTAATTCAGAAATATTTATAAAATGGATAACTTTATAATTTACACTGCCAAAAAGCATGTGAGGACCAAGAACGTTCCCACTTAAAATTTGCAAAGCCTTTCTGATGAAATCTTCAAAACTTGTTAACAATATGAAGAAATGCTAGAGTAAATCAGGACACATACATAATTCACAAATGAAAAACTCAGTATTTCCAAATATTATTTATGCCCAAATGAACTCTAAGTTGGGTATAATTTTGCTCAAAAAGCACAACGTATCTTAAAGAAAATGAACTGATTCTATAGTTAACTCTGTAAATGTAAGTGTCCTAAAACACATAAAATTGTTGAAAATGCTGACTTTTCATATAAGAATATGAAAGACAATTAGTTTTCCCAGATATGAAAACTCACTCCAAAGCTACAGTAACAAAGGCAGTATGGCTGTCCAGAGGTTAGAGCTGAAAAACAAATAAATATATATGGAAGCTTGTTATATGGAAAGGCAATTTTTACAATCACTTGATAAACATTGAATTTTCAATAAATGTTGCTGTCATAACTGGCCATACATTTAGAATTAGCATACATGATATAAGGCAAAAAGGCTGGAGGATGGGTGGAGGGAAGAGGATTGGTGGGATCACACCTATGGTTCATCTTATAAGGGTACATGTGAATCTTTCTAAATGTAGAATATAAATGTCTTAACACAATAACTAAGAAAATGACATGAAGGCCATGTTGACCGGTTTGATGAAAATATTTCAAATTGTATATAAATACAACACACTGTACCCCATGACAGTATTAATGTACACAGCTATTATTTAATAAAAAAAGAAAGAAAAAGATACATTTTTGTGGTAGGTTGAAAGAGGAGTATTAAAAATTACTATTCTTGAATTGAATTTAAAAAAAATTCAATATCTAAATGTAAGACATACAGTCATAAAAGTACCAGATGAGGATACAGGAAAATGTTTCATAATCAATAAGGAAATCACAAAAACTAGTAAGAAAATAGATAAAGGATATGAACAATTTAAAGAAGAAATAAAAGTGACCCTAAATATATACAAATTTACATGTAATTAGAGAAACCTGTAATCTTCACATGAAATCAGAGAAACACAAATTGAAACAACATTTCATATTTCATACTGACAATAATACCAAAGATTCATAATATCCAATACTAGACGTGGTCTGGGGCTCTATTTTTGTTATGAGTGAAAATTCATATAGTCTTTTAAAATGGCTCAAATCAACAGTTCAAGCTCAAATATTTTTGAACTGGCAATTCACCTTCTTACAGTGTAGCCAAACAAATACTTGTACTTGTATGAATGCAGTGACCTATAAATTTCTAAATGTTAAGGAACCGCAAATATTAGATCCAATCCAAATTTCCATGGTTAAATAAATATTCCATAGACACTCCACAGAACTCTATCATCTGTGCCAAAGAATGAGATAGATTTAGATACATATATATACATATATATATATCTGCAGGGAAATTAGGTAAGTGAGGAAGAACTTTGATTCATCTAATCCTTGGGATGCATTTATAGGACAGTTAAGAGTTCATTTGATCCAATCTTACAGTAATAGGAAAGCCTACCATTTATCCGGTTTTTGTCTAGTCCTACAGACTGCAGTACTTCCCTTAGCTTTGTCACCATTCTGATGCTACTCGCCCTTTTTTTTCCTGCTGCTCCACTTTTAACGTGGACACCACCCTCCCTCAGGGGTCTCCCTTGGGTTCTAGGAAGAAAAATTCCTAAATGTACAGATAAGGACTGTGACATGTTGCATTCTCCCTGCTGTCCCTGAATTACATTGACCTTCAATTTCATTCATTTCATGTTTATTTAGCATCTACTGTGTGCCAGATACTGCACTAGATACTAGTGATATAATGTTAAGCATAATAGACTGTCTCCCAGGAACTTTATAGATATTTTCTCCACTTACAGACCATTTTTTAACTCTTCAAAATCTGGAGACATAATAGTAAAGAAGACAAAAAAAAAAATACTCTGCTCTTAAGACATTTAATGATCAGATCACAGTAGAGAAAAAATAAAGATGTTATTACCCCTTATCTACCACAGGTCATTTCTCCACTTATAATAGTAATTCAAAATGATTCCAATTTACAGTGGCCAATTTCTCCTCTGCTACACCGCAAATCTCCTAAAAGTGGGGAGGAGGACTGCTACTTCCCATAGATCAGACTACCTAGGGAAGTATCACTCACCTGACATGGAGCGGGATTGTGGGCACTTTCTCAGAGACTTTGATATGCCCTCTGTCTGCATAGATGTCTGTGAAGTACACCCCAGTGACACCTGTCACCTGGTTTCCAGGGAACATGGACAGCACCTTGCCATGGCCATGCTTGTCAGCCCAAGAAGAGGCTTGGCCTCCAATGAGTAAGCCACCTCCACGTTTCATAAACTGGATCAGCTGAGCAGTTTTGATGTCATCATAGGCACCAGTACAGTAAACGCCTGGGCCCTCTTCTGGTTCTGGCTCACTCTGGGCCTCAACCTTGGAGCCCTGCAGGATGTTCACTAGGGGTTCCAGGGATGGGTGGACTCTAACAGGAGCCTCAGGGGAGCAGCGCAGCCAGCGCACAGCATTGAGAAGAAATGGAGCCAGGCCAGCATGTCTCAGGTAGCCCTCATGGGGCAAGACTACCAGACGCCCCTTGCCGTAGAAGGACCCAGCAATGAGAACTTGGCCCTTGTCATTCACCATCACTGGGAAGGAAGCCTGTCCAATAAGAAGGAGTTCATTGGGGATGATGTCTTTGGGGACATCCCAGCTTGTCACTCCATCCATGAGGACCTTGAAAGCAGCAGAAGGGCTTCTGGCCATGGCGGTATCAACTGCTATGAGGAAAAGTATGGTGAATGAATGAAACAAACAAACAACCCCCCCCCCAAAAAATGTTGGTTAAAAACAACAGTTACTTTCTTTCCCATTGTCATAACCCGTAGACCCCATAGCTAGACTCATGTAGTTATATGTGACATCTTGTCTGGTGATTTCCCAGGCTCTTGAATTCTTCATATATATGTCTATATGTCTAAGGAACTGTACTCATTTCATCTATTTTTATTACTCAGATATTACCTTTTATGCCTTTCTTACCTCCACCAACTTAGATGATCTCCATGGCTCTGTCCTCCACTAACCCAACTTTCTTCTTTTTTTTTTTTAATACATTGATGCATTTATAGGACACAATGTGCTGATTTTATATACAGTTTGGAATAACCAACTCTCCCCTTTACTAAATTCATCTGCCAAGCAGAATCTACATTTGTGGTCATCCGCATGACAACACCTGTCAATAATCTCCATCCCTTACACCTAGCCTGGCTTCCCACAGTGGGCAAAATTCTTTTCTATGGATCAGGATCCGTGTCAGCAGAGTCACAGTAATCAGCTCAGACTCTAGATGTAGTAGGAAACTCAACTTGTGTTGTTTGTTTACTCTTAGATCAAATACTTAAGCTTCCTTTTCCAATCTGTATAGATAAGAGAATGTAAACTCAAGGGGTTTTGATGTGGAGATTGATGGAATTAACACATGCCAACATGTGCTCAGAGCCAGGAACATTATGATTTCAAAAGTCAATTCTTGACTTTTTATAATTTTCTTTATCAATTTCATTCAATTTCAACACCGGCCAAACTCTGTGAGTGCTTAGAAGTAAATGGTTTTCAAGGAGTTAAAAGACCAGCTTATCCCGCTACAAGTTTGATGAGGAGTGAGTATCTAACTATCAGTGGGCTCTTTGAGTGCCTGCAACCCTAATTAGCTAAATCTCTGTTTAGCATGTTTGTCCTTAATTGATTATCAGTGAGATGGCCAGAGGCATATGCACACACACTTCTATTTGGGGAAAGCAATCAACTGTTTTGCCAAACAAATCTTCGAAGAGTACTGGTCAGCCCAGAAAGAACTATGTTAGAGATGATAGTCATGTATTTAGAGAAAGGTAAAAAAAAAAAAAAAACATCTCCTGACTTGGCTTTGGGAAAGGCAGAGGGAACCTTGGGAGCACAGAAAGGGACAGGGAAGAATGGTCATTATGGTTTCATCAGAGATTGTGGCTATAGTTGGCTTCCATTTCTCTTTTACTCCAGGGACTCAGAATCCAGAAAGGAGAGGGGAAATATGCTAGATCACCAAGCTGGTGATAGATCCCAGTTGGGGAATAGAGCGAGCCATACATGTGGTAGGAATTTTCCCATGCAACATGCCAGCCTGACCATGTCTGAGACTCAAGATGAAGCAATGTGGGTGGAGATTCAGGTTGGGGGGATGGTACACATTCCTGTTCAGAGACGAGCTATAATGTGGCTTAAAGCTAAGAGGAGGGCTAGTCATAAAACCCCCAAAATGAAATTGTCTGAAGAAAATACCCCCATGTTGAGTATTTTCTGCAAGTTTGAGCTCCCTAGTAGGGAGAGGAGGGAGCAATGAGTGGATGCAGTGAGACTAAAGGGAGAGATTATCTGAGAGTGAGAAGGTAAAGGGTTCTGTGAGATCAGGAGGGTGTGACTGGCCTCTGTGAAGTGTCCCCAGAGGGGTGGGAGGATTTGGAGTCTGAGTGTTCAGGGAAGGATAGAAGAAGGGATTTCTTGTACGTCTGGAGGAATTATACCCAGTTGCCAGGAATCTCTGTCTCTGTGAAGATGTTTTAGCTTAAGAAAGCAGCAGAGGCTCGGCACCTGTGGCTCAAGTGGCTAAGGCGCCAGCCACATACACCTAAGGTGGCAGGTTCAAATCCAGCCCAGAACCACCAAACAACAATGATGGCTGCAACTAAAAAAATAGCCAAGTGTTGTGGCGGGCGCCTGTGGTCCCAGCTACTTGGGAAGCTGAGGCAGGAGACTCGCTTGAGCCCAGGAGTTGGAGGTTGCTGTGAGCTGTGATGCCATGACACTCTACCCAGGGGGACAGCTTGAGGCTCTGTTTCAAAAAAAAAAAAAAAAGAAAGAAAGAAAGCAAGAAAGCAGCAGAACCAAAGATTTCAAGAAACCACGGACTTTTAAACAACAGGCTTTTTCACTGTAGCCAATGTGGACAAAAAACCTATAAAGCCTTCCTACATAGTTTTCCTTAAATTAAGAATATTTGTAAAATTCTGAGCTTTAATTGAAAGACCCCCAGTGCTTAACCTTCTAATTAAGATGAAGTTATCTAGGTGTAGTAGAATTTAATTTGAATTAGTAGATTAAATGACATTTCTCCCCCTCTTCAGGTTGTAGAATAAGGATTATGAGGATAAGAACAGACTGTGCTCTGCCACCACCTGTATGATCTCTGAATCCACTGAAAACCTTAGAGCCTAAAACAGTGACTGGACAATGGAGTCTCCTTCATGCATTCCATATGTAACCAAGAACAAAGCCATATACTTAACTATAAAAGAAAAGAAAAATAAACAAAATTCTAATTGTCCCTTTGGTGACTACTTCTAATTTCTTTTTGCAATATCAAATGTAAACTTTCCTTTGGAAATAACTTTGTTTTTGCTGCTGCTAGAGCTCACCCACTGGATCTCTGGTGACAGAGGAAGTTCATCATTTCTCAGAGCCATAGATTTCTCATTAGCAGTACAATAAGGCAGTTTCTGAGTCCCCCTCAGACCTGATGCTGACTGCCCATGGCAGCAAAACAGAAAACATCAGACTCTTGTGTAACAAGACCTGAGAAGAGTAAATACAGTGTGAGCAAAAGAAAGAGAATCAGAGAGCGAAGAAAATCAGAAACAGAAAAGTGACAAACCTCAAGGGAACTTGTCCCATGCCCTTTGAGCATTTGGAAGGTCTGATTCAAACACATGCACATATGCCTTTCACTGATACAAGAGCCCAGTGGCTGACATCCTCTCAGTGCCCCCATAGGACCGAGAGGACTGACCCCCATTGCAACACACAAAGTTCATAACACCTCCCACTCTCCATCCTGCCTGGGCAACAGAGAAATTCACATTCCAGAAACAGAGTGAGAAGCTTACCTGATGTCTGGATGTCACCTGGCAGACTATAGCCCAGGTCTACTAAGGGTGCTATATATGGTGAAAACCAGTGATTATCTTTGGCATATCTTTCTTCCTTCTTCCTTTTGGGAAGGTAGCACTTGGCTGGGAGACTTCCTTGAACACCTGAAAGCCACTCAAGGAATGTAAATCCCTGGCCACTTCCTTGGAGTCTGGGGTCTACAGCCCACACTTAGGTGATTCAGCCTCTGAGATTTTCCCAGCCCCTTCAACTGTGATCGTGTTGTCGGCGTCACTCTCTGCATGACAATATTTCCCTGTGGTGAGCAAAAGAGTCTCTGTAAAGCTTATATTACATTTTGTGAAGAAACATAAATAAATATTACAGGAAATAGTGGCTGGTTGAGGTAAAGCCTTTAAGAAAATGAGCAAATACACTGAGGTCTGTGATTGCTTTGGACATACGTCCAGCCGAGGCTCGTTCTTTCACCTTTCATCTTTGCTTTGTTCCTGGTTTAGGAAATTAGAATGCCACTACTAACCAAATTGGTTGTTCTGAGATAGGTGATTGCCCTCTGGTTAGAGGCACAAAGCAATGCACTTGGGTATGGGGCATGACCAGCAACTGCTATGATCCTGCACAGTATTCCCAGTGTTAGTGCTGAAAGCTTAGAAAGAGCTATGGGTCTGAAAGCTGAGCCACCAGCAAATAATATTGAAAAAGTTCACTCACTAGGATCCATTCACCAGTTTATTGACTAGTGTGCCCAGTGATCACTGTGCTGAATTTATTTGTTCCTCTTAGCTGCTACTTGTATAATAGGCAGAACTTCATACTGAATGTGAGATATCTTTTAATTGGATTATGAAGATATTGGTCTAACTGAAGTTTGGGGTAGTTTGTATTTTAATTTATGACAGCATGTATAAAGCATGTCTTTTCTCCAAAGACATGGTAATATAGCTAGAGGGAGATAGATCAAGGACAATCCACTGAAAATAGATCACTTTAAAGGTTAATATTAGAGAAGAAAATACCTGAAAGAAAATTGAACTAAACATCAACTTCAGAAGTTAGAAAATGATTGTTATTTTATGATCTCCTGAATAGCACAAGAATGGGAGTCAAACTAAGAGCAAATATTATTCAATAAAAAGAAAATGGAAGCAGTGAAACTCAGAGTTGGTTCTTTGAAAACACCAGTCTCTAGTGAGACTGATTAAAGAGGAAAGAAGAATGAGAGACAGCAAAAATAAGTATCAGGAATGGAAGGAAATGACAGACGATGCAGAGACTAAATAATACAAAGAAGTATGAACATCTTCAAGAAAATGTATCTGCAAGTTCAAATAATATAATTATTGAAAATTATAACTTTTAACTGATTTGAGAAGAAAGTTGACAAATGATTCTGTGACCATCAAGGAAATATTAATAGTAGGTAAAAACTAGGAAGAAAGTTCTAGATGCAATGTCTGGTGAGTTCTTTTTACTTATTCAGGGAACAAATAATTTTAATCTTATGAAACTTTTCCAAAGAAAGCAAAGAGGAAACATTCTAGAACTTATGAAGAAAGATGTAATTTTGATATCAAGATAAGACAAGAAAACTAAAAAGAAAAGTAACAGAACAATCTAACCTGTAAAGATAGATATAGTAAATCAAAGAACAATGGTGAACTTATAAACAATGACTTCTATGTGTCATCAACCATAACTAGTTGGGTCAATATTGAGTCCTGCGTCAATACTAGTAAAGCATTAAAAAGTCAATCAATTAATCCACATATGATAACAGATGAATAAAGAAAAAAAAGCATAACTATATCAATAGTTGAATAAATACCTTTTATTAAACTCAAAGTCTATTCAGTAAAATCTCTTAGGCTTAGATAAGACATTTCTTAAGCTTATAGAGGCCATTTACAACAAACAGCCAATATGATATTGAAAGGAGTAAAACTGAAAACATTTCCACTCAGACCTGAAACTAGACAAGGATACACCCTGTCACCACAGCTATTAAACATAGTGCTGGAAGTCCTAGCCAGTGCCATCAGGCAGAAGAAGGCGATTAAGGGCATTCAAATGGAGGCAGAGTAGATTAAATTCTTGCTCTTAGCCAATGATATGATCTAATACCTGGAAAACACCAGGCATTCAAATACAAAGCTCTTAAAAGTGATCAAGGAATACAGCAGCATCTCAGAATACAAAATTAATACTGACAAATCAGTAGCCTTCATATGTGCTAACAATAGTAGAGCCAAGAATATAATTAAAGTCTCTATACCTTTTATAGTAGCTCCAAAGAAGACGAAATACCTTGGAATATATGTAACAAAGGGTGTAAAATATCTCTATAAAGAATTATGAAAACCATGAGGAAAATAATAGCAAAAGACATTAACAAATGGAAGAACATACCATGCTCACGGCTGGAAAGAATTGTTAAAATGTCCGTACTACCCAAAGCAATCTACAGATTTAATACAATCTCCATCAAAGTACCAAGCTCATACTTTGAAGAACTTGAAAAAGTAGTACTTTGCTTCATATGGAACCAGAATAAAACCTGAACAGCTAATACAACTATTAGACGTAAAAACAAATCTGGAGCCATCATGTTATCAGACTTGAGGTTATATTACAGGGCTATAGTGATCAAAACAGCATGGTACTGGCACAAAAATAGAGTCGTAGATCTGTTGAATAGAATAGAAAATCTAGAAAACCATGCCACAGTTTGTCACTTCATCTTGGATAAGCCTAACAAAGGCATGCACTGGGAAAAAAAATCCCTGTTCAATAAATTGTGCTGGGAGAACTGGTTAGCCAACATGTAGAAGCCTGAAACTGGGCCCACACCTATCATCATTGACAAAAATTGATTCTTGCCTTCTAAAAAATTTAAATTTAAGACAGAAGGGCATGTAAATTATACAAGACAATGTCAAGAAAACACTTGAATATATTGGCTTGGGAAATGATTTTAATAGGAAAATGCACCACCACCCCCCGCCCCCGGGCAACTTCAGCAACATCAAAAATAAATAGCCGATTTGATTGAGCTAAAAATCTTCTGTACAGCTACAGCTACGGGTACAACAACCAAAGTAAACAGACAGCTTTTGGAATGGGAATAAGATTTTTGCACATTATGAATCTCACAAAGGCCTGATAACTAGAATCCACAGAGAACTCAAATTAATCAACAAGAAAAGAGCAAACAACCCCATTTCTAAGTGGGCAAAGGACTTGAACAGAAACTACTCTGAACAGATGAATGGTCAACAAACACAAGAAAAAATGTTCATCATCATTAATCATAAGAGAAATGCAAATCAAAACCACTCTGAGATATCACCTAACTCTTCAAGGATTAGCTCACATCACAAAGTCCCAAAGCTGCAGATGCTGGCATGGATGTGGAGAGAAGGGAAGACTTCTACACTGCTGGTGGGATTACAAACTATTACAACCTTTATGGAAAGAATGATGGAGAATTCTCAAACAACAAAAATTTGATCCTTCTTTTTGATCCTGCAATCCCATTACTAGGTGTGTACCCAGAAGAATAAAAATCATTTTACCACGAAGACATTTGTACCAGAATGTTTACTGCAGCTCAATTCATACTTGCCAAGTTGTGGAGGCATCCCAAATGTCTATCAACAGATGAATGGATAAACATACTGTGGCATACATACACCATGGAATACTATTTCACCATAAAAGAGAAGGAGACTTTACATCTTTTATGTTTACTTGGATGGAGTTGGAACACATTCTTCTTAGTAAAGTATCTCAAAATGGAAAAAACTTATCCAATGTATTCAATACAAATGTGAAAGCAATATATAAAAATTACACACCCTCATGCAGGACCTGTGGTTAAAAGGAGTAGGGCACTGGCCTCATACGCTGGATGTGGTGGGTTCAAACCCAGCCCAGCCCCCCCCCAAAAAAAAAATTACACACCCATATGAATGGTAAAATACTAATATGGGCTATCAAGGGGGAAGAGTGAGTAGGGAAGATGGAGGAGCCAAGGGGATTGGTAAGATCTCACCTAATGTGCATAATGTGACAGGGTTCAGCAGGCCCCCTAGGTGAGGCACTCTTCCACAACTTGAACTTTACCTTGGAAGTGAGAACAATGAACCTAAAAAATTATAACCTCATATTAATTTAAAATTAAAAAAAGTAAAAATACAAAAAAATTTTTTAGAAAATATTTACAAAACATTTTTCATGTCATCCATCCCTCTCAACAATATGGTAATGAATATTTGAAAATAAAATTATATTTAACTGCAAAAATGTTTTTATAGCTTGCTTAAACACAATATGAATCAATACTAGGTGTTGTGTGTACAAAATGTATGATGTTCTGTAAGCTATATGGCACCAAACTATTTTTCTATTTGTACAAGAAGACTGTTAAGATGGAATCCAGGTATGATACCAAAACCCACAGAACCCATGCTTAAAAAAAGTATTCTGAAAATGTGGGAAATAAACCTATCCCTGTATGGAAATAACATCACCTAAAAAGTGTCTGTGTTCTTTTATTTTTTTTGTAAGTTTGACCACGTCTAATATCTCAGCTGAATATCTGTTTGTACACTAGTTACATACTGCTGCCGAACAATCTCTGATGAATATAAGTGTGTCAGAGATGATCTCAGCAGTACTCATCAAAGTCAGGTTTCTATTTAAAAGTTCTTGGTTAAGATAACCCAGGGGGCCCAAGCAATAACTTCTCATCATAGGAAACTATGTGTTAATAAGTGGTATAAAAATTAGAAGGAAGCTAACACCTTTCCATTTTCTTCTACAGAAATGGAGACTAACAGATCAGAACAGAAGGCCTGTATGGAGTTACTATCACAGGCATGTCAGCTGTCTTATTTTGACATTGCGAAGCCTTATGAAGAAATATGGATTATTGTGTGGTGGCACAATTCTTATTATGGGATTAATTCCTGTTCTAGAATGTAATAACATGAAATAATAGGAAAAATGCTGAGTCAGAGTAAAAGTATCTCCCGTAGAGTTAATTTTGGCTAGAAATGTTAGTTACTAGAAGAGAAGAATGGACATAAAAATATAGAAAAATAAGATCTAAAACAATTGAAGGCCTGAAAATTTATGTGAATAATGGTTACCCCCAATATAGAAGCCCCTGAGAAATAGTTTATATTGTTTTATAATGTCATTTTCCTGAAAAAGGAGAAACATGAAGGAATGGAAACTGTGGCCTCACAATGCAGCTGTATTTAGAAGATAAAAATAGGAAAATGATTATAATCCCACTAAAATTTCTTTCTGGAGTAATGACAACATTTGCTTTAATAAGGATAAATAATTGAGCTCATTTTATGATGGCAAACAGGTACAGCAATTTGCATTTCTTATCTAATCTTTTCCCAGCATTATACAGTCTTGCTAGGAAAGTATGAATGCAATAAACACCTGCAGGAAAACTGGTGTGTGACAGGACCTGCACTTGGGGCTACAGGTGAAGCTGTGAGTAAGACAGGCACGGTCCCTGTTCCTAACAAGTTTCCACGCAGTGGAAGGACAGAGTTCAAAAACAGAACTACAAATGTGATGACTGACCTATAAATGAAATTACAGGTTTAATGGAAGCAGCGGCATGGGGACATAATCCTTAGGATAAGAGCTAAAGAATGAGAAGGAATCCTTTCAAAGTCTTAGACACGATTCTGAGTTAATACACCATACCAAATTAATATAGAGAAGTCCTGCCCCTTCCCCAAGGCCACCACTAATTATTTAAAACAAAAGTGATTTGAAGCGATGAAGTCAGGGCTTTAGGAGGTGCTTTTGCTAATTCACACAGTGGCACTCTGAGGGCTGCTGGGAAGATGACATGAGGTTACTTACAAAAAATAACTCTCACAGTGCAAGGGACACTGACTGCTCCGTAGGGGTGGTGGCATGATGATATTTTTATTCAAAAATATTTCTTGAGCACCCTGATGTACAAAGCACTCAGCAGAGGAAACCAGTGACATGAAAAGAAATTGTTTTATTAATAGAGTTGAGAGATGTGCTGGCAGGATACAGAAAATGACATTGCCCAGGTTGGACGCCTCATGAGGATCCACTATACCTCCCCAAATCTTATGGAATAACATCCATACAAACAAAAATATGGTGTAAAAGTGAGCTAGAGAATAATGGTTAGGCATGTACCCCATTCATCCTGGAGACAAATCTTCAGTTGGTCTTCACTCTACCAAGAGTATCAGGATTGGTTAGAAAGAAAGTATTAATAAGCTCGGGACATTGGGGTCTGAGTTAAGCAAAGGAGGATTTGGTCTGCTGCACCAAGTCATGCTGTCCCAGAGGGACAGCGTGATCCTCTCACTGTGTCCGTGATCCTCTCACAACTGGCAGTGCCTACTCACTGGGACTACAGGGGTCAGATCCCTGTTTTGTACTAAGAACAAATAGGCTTACAGACTTGGTAGCAGTTGCTGAAGTCACATTTCCCTTTGGTTGAAATAAATGTTGTGGAAGATGGAGCCATCAAAAAGGACCAAACTCCAACCCCTCTGTAACACTCAGTTTGACTGCAGGTCATTTTTGTTAGGGTTATTTTATACCCAAGAAAACTTCTAGAGGTGGGAGAAAAAATGCAGAATGTCCTGGTACACTGAGGACAGCTCACCTAACAGGTACCTTGT